>NW_021822911.1:11542395-11617395 GCF_901001165.1 Salmo trutta | reverse complement strand
GACTCACACACACACAAACACACACACACACACACATATACACTGGACACAAACAACTGGACTCACACACACACACACGCTGCACTCTCACACACACACACTGGACTCTCACACACACACACACACACACACTGGACAAATACACACACACACACACACACACACACACACACACACACACACACACACACACACACTGGACACACACTGGACACACACACAGACTGGGGACACACACACACTGGACACAGACACACTGGATACACACACACTGGACACACACACAAGTCATACACACACACTGGACTCACACACTGGATACACACACACACACACACACACACTGGACACACACACACTGGACACACACACACTGGACAAACACACACACACACTGGACAAACACACACACACACACACTGGACAAACACACACACACACACACACACACACACTGGACACACACACACACACCAGACAAACACACACACATTGGACAAACAAACACACACACACACACACACACTGGACAAACAAACACACTGGACACACACACACATTGGACACACACACACACACACAGGACACACACACACTGGGCACACTCTCGCACACACACACGCGCGTCTTCCTATAGTTTTGAGGACCTTGACCCAGGACCTCTTACAATAACACTGTTAAAATACCAATGTGATCATTTGTTGTATGTCTTTTATGTTGAATAACAAATTGTATAATTATATATGGACATACGCTCCATAGTTGTACAAGTATACATGGTTATATTGTACTTTTCATAATAAAACATACTTGAAACAAGAAAAGGCATGTTAATTGTGAAAACAGTTTCGTTATTGATTTTACATTGTCTCTGTCAAATATGAAATGAAATACAAAACAATTAAATATGTACAACAGAGTGTTGTGATGCAGGGTCACTATAGCAACAGAGTGTTGTGATGCAGGATCACTATAGCAACAGAGTGTTGTGATGCAGGGTCACTATAGCAACAGAGTGTTGCGATGCAGGGTCACTATAGCAACAGAGTGTTGCGATGCTGACCGGTTCCCCTCTCTCCACTGGGATTCTCTGCCTCTAACCCTTTTACAGGGGCTGAGTCACTGACTTACTGGTGCTCTTCCATGTCGTCCCTAGGAGGTCACTTGAGTGGGTTGAGTCACACTACCATAGACGTCCCCTCCTCCAGCTCCCACAGAGTAGGAGTGTATCTGGACTGGTCAGCCGGCACTCTGTCCTTCTATAGAGCCTCCTCTGACACACTGACCCACCTGATCACATTCACCTCCACATTCACTGAGCCCCTCTATCCAGGGTTTAGGGTTTATGGTGACTCCTCAGTGTCCCTGAAATAATAACTGGACACACACACACACACACACACACACACTGGACACAGACACACACATACACAAACACACTGGACACACACACACACTGGACACACACACACACACACTGGACACACACACACACACACTGGACACACACACACACACACTGAACACATACACACACTGAACACACACACACTGGACACACACACACACACTGAACACACACACACACACACTGGACACACACTGAACACACACACACTGAACACACACACACACTGAACACACACACACACACACACACACACACACACACTGAACACACACACACTGGACACACACTGGGCACATACTCACACACTGAAACACACACACACTAGACACACACACGCTGAACACACACACTGAACACGCTCTGAACACACACACACACACACACACACTGAAACATACACACACTCACTGGACACACAGACACACACACACTGAACACACACTCACACTAGACACACACGCTGGCCACCCACTCAAACTGGACAAACACACATACACACAAACACTGGACAAACACACACTGGAAACACACACACATTGGACACACACTGGACACACACTCACTGGAAACACACACACACTCACTGGACACACACACACGCTTGACAAACACACTGGATACACACACACACACACACACACACTCTGGACACACACACACAAACACTGACACACACACACACACACTGAACACACACACACACTGACACACATAAACACTGACACACACACACACACACACACACACACTGGACACTCACACATGACAGGCTTGTAATATTTTCTGATCTTTTACCACTTTGCATTTTTTATGATATATTTTCCTGTTTGTGTTTGTACCACAGGAGGTTGGTGGGACCTTATTTAGGGAGGACAGGCTTGTAATGGCTGGAGTGGAATAAGTGGAATGGTATCAAACATGTGGTTTCCATGTGTTCCATTTCATTCACTCTGTTCCAGACATTATTATGAGCCGTCCTCCCCTCAGCAGCCTCCTCTGGTATGTACTGTCCTGTATGTGAGAGAGATCCAACAAGGAATTACAATGTATGTATTACTTTTAATACCTGCAAATGGCAAATAAACTACTGGAACTCCTTATGAACGTCTGCAGCCGACAAGAGGTGAAAATATTACCGGAATATTCTGCAAAATGTTGATGAAGACGTCACTCAATCCACCCAAAACAACATGCAGTCTTTCCACAAGACTCCCATGAAGTTATAGTGTGACGTTATGAGTCGACGTTAAAGTAACATTCTCACAACATACTGCACTTGTTTTATCCTGTTTTAGATGGATCCTCTGTTAATCATCTTGTTTTATCCTGTTTTAGATGGATCCTCTGTTTATCATCCTGTTTTAGATGGATCCTCTGTTTATCATCTTGTTTTAGATGGATCCTCTGTTTATCATCTTGTTTTAGATGGATCCTCTGTTTATCATCTTGTTTTAGATGGATCCTCAGTTTATCATCTTGTTTTTCCTACTCAGAGAAAATTACATTTTAGCTTGACCCCCCAAAAATTTAACATTTGACTTTTTTCTGTTGCTTACTATATTGAAACCCCAAAATAAAAACAGTGTTATTGAAAATCTCCCCTACAGCTGTAAAGAAAGACTCTAGTATTTCATAGAGAGGCTTTATCCTCTCACACTCCATAAAACAGTGAAAAATGGCTTCTCTTATATTACAAAAAGGACATCCATCTCCAACATCTGTGTTAACTCCTTCCCATTCACTTCATCCAAACCCACCTCTTCCAACCCTCTCAAATCCAGTAATAAAGTTTTTCTGTCAGACTCTGGGATATTGGGTGTAATCAAATCATAATAAAATTGTATTGATCACATAAATATGGTTAGCAGGTGTTAATGTGAGTGTAGCGAAATGCTTGTGCTTCTAGTTCCAACAGTACAGTAATATCTAACAAGTAATCTAACAATTCCCAACAACTCCATACTATACAAAAATCTAACAAGTAATCTAACAATTCCCCACCAACTTGCTAATACACACAAATCTAAAGGGGTGAATGAGAATATGTACATATAAATATATGGATGAGCGATGGCCGAGCGGCATAGGCAAGGTGCAGTAGATCATATACAATACAGTATATACATGTGATATGAGTAAAGTAAGATATGTAAACATTAAAGTGGCATTATTTAAAGTGGAACTGTATATATTGACAAGTGATCCATTTATTAAAACCTCTTTGGGCTAGGGGGCAGTATTTTCACGTCCTGATGAAAAGCTTGCCCAAAGTAAACTGCCTGCTACTCAGGCCCAGAATCTAGGATATGCATATCATTAGTAGATTTGGATAGACAACACTCTGATGTTTCTAAAACTGTTTGAATAATGTCTGTGAGTATAACAGAACTGATTTGGCAGGCGAAACCCCGAGCACAATCCATCCAAGGAAAAAAGAATTGAGCTCAATCTGTTTTCCATTATTTTTCTATGGCAATCCCTTTTTAATAGAAATATGCTTGCAATTCCTATGCCTTCCACTAGATGTCAACAGTCTTTAGAAATTTGTGGATGTTTTTCCTTTCAGAAATGAAGAAGTAGCCCTTTCCTTTCTGAGAGTCAAGCCAAGTGTACTTTTTTGGGGGGGGCACGCAACCTGGAACTCGGTCCACTTTCATTTTATCCGCTATTGAACACAGTATATTCCTTCTTAAATTTTATCAATTATTTTCGTTATTTACAATACCTAAAGTTGGATTAGGAAAGTTGTTTGAAATGTTTGAACAAAATGTACAGGTAATTTATTAGATACTTTGTAAGCATGTTGGGCGAGTTGGAACCGTTGTTTTTCTGAATCAAACGCGCCAAATAAATGGACATTTTGGGGATATAAAGAAACAATTTAACTTGTTGAGTATAGGGGGAAGTCTTGTCACTTTCGGATGAAATACGTGCCCATATTAAACTGCCTTCTACTCAAACTCAGAAGCTAGGATATGCTTAAAGGACATTTTTCACCAGAACCACTAGTTAATGCTGAAAGGTTCAGGTACCACAGGAGACATCAGGAAGAGGGAGAATCAGTGCCAATGTTTGCTGCTGCGTTAAAGAAACTATCAGAACACTGTGAGTTGAATGGTGTTGTAAATGACATCATTAGAGACAGACTAGTATGTGGGCTACGGAGTGAAGCTACACTAAAGAGACTGTTGACTGGAATTCATCTGACCTTGGTGAAGGACATTGAAATCAGTGTGTCCATGGAACTAGCTGCTAAAGAGGCTCACCACTTGAGTTCATCAGGAACTTAGTGGATTCATCTAACAATCCTAATCACCAGCTGATACATTGTAATCTCATACACAGGGTTCACCTTCACACCTAGAAAACATCAAGTCATGAAAATCAGAACCTCTCCTCTGTGTGATCTATGTAATGAAGACCTTCACACCTAGAAAACATCATGTAATGAACATCAGAACCTCTCCTCTGTGTGATCTATGTAATGAAAATCAGAACCTCTCCTCTGTGTGATCTATGTAATGAAGACCTTCACACCTAGAAAACATCATGTAATGAAAATCAGAACCTCTCCTCTGTGTGATCTATGTAATCAAGGTGCCTTGGGCTCCTTTAATCAGATGTACTGGGAGTGACCAGGGGACATGTTTTGGAAAGAGGTTCCCTCAGTCTTATCTGCTGTAGTGGATATCATCATACCTTGTTCCCCCAAACTGTTATCACTAAATGATAATTCACCACTATCATTACAGAAAATACCTTTAATGTTGTCAGGTTTGACAGCAGCTAAAATGATGTTGGAAATAAGATGGCTACCACCACACCTCATTGGATCAGCACTTTATACATATCATTTATTATCAACTATCCACTGTTAGGATCCATGGGGTTACCACCACACCTCATTGGATCAGCACTTTATACATATAATTTATTATCAACTATCCACTGTTAGGATCCATGGGGCCAAACAACAATTGACATTCAGGTTATATGCAGCTGAAATCATACAAGTGTGTTTTTACCCAACAGATTGTTGCCCGTTCATTATAATTTTAGTCCAAATGTGGCCTAACTGATTTTATCACAACTTCATTTAGTATTTAATTTCATGGAGATCAGGTTGTGTGGGTTGGGGTGGTCCCAGGAGGGGTTGGAGGGTGGGTTGGGGTGGTCCCTGGAGGGGTTGGAGGTTGGGGTGGTCCCAGGAGGGGATGGAGGGTGGGTTGGGGTGGTCCCAGGAGGGGTTGGAGGGTGGGTTGGGGTGGTCCCAGGAGGGGATGGAGGGTGGGTTGGGGTGGTCCCAGGAGGGGATGGAGGGTGGGGTGGGGTGGTCCCAGGAGGGGTTGGAGGGTGGGTTGGGGTGGTCCCAGGAGGGGATGGAGGGTGGGTTGGGGTGGTCCCAGGAGGGGATGGAGGGTGGGTTGGGGTGGTCCCAGGAGGGGATGGAGGGTGGGTTGGGGTGGTCCCAGGAGGGGACGGAGGGTGGGTTGGGGTGGTCCCAGGAGGGGTTGGAGGGTGGGTTGGGGTGGTCCCAGGAGGGGATGGAGGGTGGGGTGGGGTGGTCCCAGGAGGGGTTGGAGGGTGGGTTGGGGTGGTCCCAGGAGGGGATGGAGGTTGGGGTGGTCCCAGGAGGGGATGGAGGGTGGGGTGGGGTGGTCCCAGGAGGGGATGGAGGGTGGGTTGGGGTGGTCCCAGGAGGGGTTGGAGGGTGGGTTGGGGTGGTCCCAGGAGGGGTTGGAGGGTGGGTTGGGGTGGTCCCAGGAGGGGATGGAGGGTGGGTTGGGGTGGTCCCAGGAGGGGTTGGAGGGTGGGTTGGGGTGGTCCCAGGAGGGGTAGGAGGGTGGGTTGGGGTGGTCCCAGGAGGGGTTGGGGTGGTCCCAGGAGGGGATGGAGGGTGGGTTGGGGTGGTCCCAGGAGGGGTAGGAGGGTGGGTTGGGGTGGTCCCAGGAGGGGTTGGATGGTGGGATGGGGTGGTCCCAGGAGGGGTTGGAGGGTGGGTTGGGGTGGTCCCTGGAGGGGTTGGAGGTTGGGGTGGTCCCAGGAGGGGATGGAGGGTGGGTTGGGGTGGTCCCAGGAGGGGTAGGAGGGTGGGTTGGGGTGGTCCCAGGAGGGGTTGGAGGGTGGGTTGGGGTGGTCACAGGAGGGGATGGAGAGTGGGTTGGTCCCAGGAGGGAGGGAGGGTGGGTTGGGGTGGTCCCAGGAGGGGTTGGAGGGTGGGTTGGGGTGGTCCCAGGAGGGGATGGAGGGTGGGTTGGGGTGGTCCCAGGAGGGGTTGGAGGGTGGGTTGGGGTGGTCCCAGGAGGGGATGGAGGTGGGGTTGGGGTGGTCCCAGGAGGGGTTGATGCGGCTCAGGTGAGTGATTGTATGTGTGTTAATTATAATTGTATTTACCTGCAATAACTGGTTTACATAATATACTGATATTTATATTTTAACAGTATTGTGTCTCCAGCTGTATAACCATTCCTGCTGCTATTTGTTCTGATATATATTTTAACAGTATTGTGTCTAGCTGTATAGCCATTCCTGCTGCTATTTGTTCTGATATATATTTTAACAGTATTGTGTCTCCAGCTGTAGAACCATTCCTGCTGCTATTTGTTCTGATATATATTTTAACAGTATTGTGTTTCTAGCTGTATATCCATTCCTGCTGCTATTTGTTCTGATATATATTTTAACAGTATTGTGTCTCCAGCTGTATAACCATTCCTGCTGCTATTTGTTCTGATATATATTTTAACAGTATTGTGTCTCTAGCTGTATAACCATTCCTGCTGCTATTTGTTCTGATATATATTTTAACAGTATTGTGTTTCTAGCTGTATATCCATTCCTGCTGCTATTTGTTCTGATATATATTTTAACAGTATTGTGTTTCTAGCTGTATATCCATTCCTGCTGCTATTTGTTCTGATATATATTTTAACAGTATTGTGTCTCCAGCTGTATAACCATTCCTGCTGCTATTTGTTCTGATATATATTTTAACAGTATTGTGTCTCTAGCTGTATAACCATTCCTGCTGCTATTTGTTCTGATATATATTTAACAGTATTGTGTTTCTAGCTGTATATCCATTCCTGCTGCTATTTGTTCTGATATATATTTTAACAGTATTGTGTCTCCAGCTGTATAACCATTCCTGCTGCTATTTGTTCTGATATATATTTTAACAGTATTGTGTCTCTAGCTGTATAACCATTCCTGCTGCTATTTGTTCTGATATATATTTTGACAGTATTGTGTCTCTAGCTGTATATCCATTCCTGCTGCTATTTGTTCTGATATATTTTAACAGTATTGTGTCTCTAGCTGTATATCCATTCCTGCTGCTATTTGTTCTGATATATATTTTAACAGTATTGTGTCTCTAGCTGTATAACCATTCCTGCTGCTATTTGTTCTGATATATATTTTAACAGTATTGTGTCTCTAGCTGTATAACCATTCCTGCTGCTATTTGTTCTGATATATATTTAACAGTATTGTGTCTCCAGCTGTATAACCATTCCTGCTGCTATTTGTTTCTGATATATATTTTAACAGTATTGTGTCTCTAGCTGTATAACCATTCCTGCTGCTATTTGTTCTGATATATTTTAACAGTATTGTCTCTAGCTGTATAACCATTCCTGCTGCTATTTGTTCTGATATATATTTTAACAGTATTGTGTCTCTAGCTGTATATCCATTCCTGCTGCTATTTGTTCTGATATATATTTTAACAGTATTGTGTCTCTAGCTGTATAACCATTCCTGCTGCTATTTGTTCTGATATATATTTTAACAGTATTGTGTCTCTAGCTGTATAACCATTCCTGCTGCTATTTGTTCTGATATATATTTTAACAGTATTGTGTCTCTAGCTGTATAACCATTCCTGCTGCTATTTGTTCTGATATATATTTCAACAGTATTGTGTCTCTAGCTGTATAGCCATTCCTGCTGCTATTTGTTCTGATATATATTTTAACAGTATTGTGTGTCTAGCTGTATAACCATTCCTGCTGCTATTTGTTCTGATATATTTTAACAGTATGTGTTCTAGCTGTATAACCATTCCTGCTGCTATTTGTTCTGATATATATTTTAACAGTATTGTGTCTCTAGCTGTATAACCATTCCTGCTGCTATTTGTTCTGATATATTTTAACAGTATTATGCCTCTAGCTGTATATCCATTCCTGCTGCTATTTGTTCTGATATATTTTAACAGTATTGTGTCTCTAGCTGTATATCCATTCCTGCTGCTATTTGTTCTGATATATTTTAACAGTATTGTGTCTCTAGCTGTATAACCATTCCTGCTGCTATTTGTTCTGATATATTTTAACAGTATTATGCCTCTAGCTGTATAACCATTCCTGCTGCTATTTGTTCTGATATATATTTTAACAGTATTGTGTCTCTAGCTGTATATCCATTCCTGCTGCTATTTGTTCTGATATATTTTAACAGTATTGTGTCTCTAGCTGTATATCCATTCCTGCTGCTATTTGTTCTGATATATATTTAACAGTATTGTGTCTCTAGCTGTATAACCATTCCTGCTGCTATTTTGTTCTGATATATATTTTAACAGTATTGTGTCTCTAGCTGTATAACCATTCCTGCTGCTATTTGTTCTGATATATTTTAACAGTATTGTTTCTCAGCTGTATAACCATTCCTGCTGCTATTTGTTCTGATATATATTTTAACAGTATTGTGTCTCTAGCTGTATATCCATTCCTGCTGCTATTTGTTCTGATATATTTTAACAGTATGTGTCTCTAGCTGTATAACCATTCCTGCTGCTATTTAGTTCTGAATATATTTTAACAGTATTGTGTCTCTAGCTGTATAACCATTCCTGCTGCTATTTGTTCTGATATATATTTTAACAGTATTGTGTCTCTAGCTGATAACCATTCCTGCTGCTATTTGTTCTGATAATATTTTAACAGTATTGTGTTTCTAGCTGTTTAACCATTCCTGCTGCTATTTGTTCTGATATATTTTTACAGTATTGTGTGTCTAGCTGTATAACCATTCCTGCTGCTATTTGTTCTGATATATATTTTAACAGTATTGTGTTCTAGCTGTATAACCATTCCTGCTGCTATTTGTTTCTGATATATATTTTAACAGTATTGTGTCTCTAGCTGTATATCCATTCCTGCTGCTATTTGTTCTGATATATTTTAACAGTATTGTGTCTCTAGCTGTATAACCATTCCTGCTGCTATTTGTTCTGATATATTTTTAACAGTATTGTGTCTCTAGCTGTATATCCATTCCTGCTGCTATTTGTTCTGATATATATTTAACAGTATTGTGTCTCTAGCTGTATAACCATTCCTGCTGCTATTTGTTCTGATATATATTTTAACAGTATTGTGTCTCTAGCTGTATAACCATTCCTGCTGCTATTTGTTCTGATATATTTTAACAGTATTGTGTCTCTAGCTGTATAACCATTCCTGCTGCTATTTGTTCTGATATATATATTAACAGTATTGTGTCTCTAGCTGTATATCCATTCCTGCTGCTATTTGTTCTGATATATTTTAACAGTATTGTGTCTCTAGCTGTATATCCATTCCTGCTGCTATTTGTTCTGATATATTTTAACAGTATTGTGTCTCTAGCTGTATACCATTCCTGCTGCTATTTGTTCTGATATATTTTAACAGTATTGTGATCTAGCTGTATAGCCATTCCTGCTGCTATTTGTTCTGATATATTTAACAGTATTGTGTCTCTAGCTGTATATCCATTCCTGCTGCTATTGTTCTGATATATTTTAACAGTATGTGTTTCTAGCTGTATAACCATTCCTGCTGCTATTGTTCTGATATATTTTAACAGTATTGTGTTTCTAGCTGTTTACCATTCCTGCTGCTATTTGTTCTGATATATATTTTAACAGTTGTGCCTCTAGCTGTATAACCATTCCTGCGCTATTTGTGTCTGATATTATTTTAACAGTATTGTGTCTCTAGCTGTATATCCATTCCTGCTGCTATTTGTTCTGATATATATTTTAACAGTATTGTGTCTCTAGCTGTATAACCATTCCTGCTGCTATTTGTTCTGATATATTTTAACAGTATTGTGTTTCTAGCTGTATATCCATTCCTGCTGCTATTTGTTCTGATATATATTTTAACAGTATTGTGTCTCTAGCTGTATATCCATCCCTGATGCTATTTGTTCTGATATATATTTTAACAGTATTATGCCTCTAGCTGTATATCCATTCCTGATGCTATTTGTTCTGATATATTTTAACAGTATTGTGTCTCTAGCTGTATATCCATTCCTGCTGCTATTTGTTCTGATATATTTTTTAACAGTATTGTGTCTCTAGCTGTATATCCATCCCTGCTGCTATTTGTTCTGATATATTTTAACAGTATTGTATCTCTAGCTGTATATCCATTCCTGCTGCTATTTGTTCTGATATATATTTTAACAGTATTGTGTCTCCAGCTGTATAACCATTCCTGCTGCTATTTGTTCTGATATATATTTTAACAGTATTGTCTCTCTAGCTGTATAACCATTCCTGCTGCTATTTGTTCTGATATATTTTAACAGTATTGTGTCTCTAGCTGTATAACCATTCCTGCTGCTATTTGTTCTGATATATATTTTAACAGTATTGTGTATCTAGCTGTTTAACCATTCCTGCTGCTATTTGTTCTGATATATATTTTAACAGTATTGTCTCTAGCTGTATAACCATTCCTGCTGCTATTTGTTCTGATATATTTTAACAGTATTGTGCCTCCAGCTGTATAACCATTCCTGCTGCTATTTGTTCTGATATATATTTTAACAGTATTGTGTCTCTAGCTGTATAACCATTCCTGCTGCTATTTGTTCTGATATATATTTAACAGTATTGTGTCTCTAGCTGTATAACCATTCCTGCTGCTATTTGTTCTGATATATATTTTAACAGTATTGTGTCTCTAGCTGTATAACCATTCCTGCTGCTATTTGTTCTGATATATTTTAACGGTATTGTGTATCTAGCTGTATAGACATTCCTGCTGCTATTTGTTCTGATATATATTTTAACAGTATTGTCTCTAGCTGTATAACCATTCCTGCTGCTATTTGTTGTGATATATTTTAACAGTATTGTGTCTCTAGCTGTATATCCATTCCTGCTGCTATTTGTTCTGATATATATTTTAACAGTATTGTGTCTCTAGCTGTATAACCATTCCTGCTGCTATTTGTTCTGATATATTTTAACAGTATTGTGCCTCCAGCTGTATAACCATTCCTGCTGCTATTTGATCTGATATATATTTTAACGGTATTGTGTCTCCAGCTGTATAATCATTCCTGCTGCTATTTGTTCTGATATATATTTTAACAGTATTGTCTCTAGCTGTATAACCATTCCTGCTGCTATTTGTTGTGATATATTTTAACAGTATTGTGTCTCTAGCTGTATATCCATTCCTGCTGCTATTTGTTCTGATATATATTTTAACAGTATTGTGTCTCTAGCTGTATAACCATTCCTGCTGCTATTTGTTCTGATATATATTTTAACAGTATTGTGTTTCTAGCTGTATAACCATTCCTGCTGCTATTTGTTCTGATATATATTTTAACAGTATTGTGTCTCCAGCTGTATAACCATTCCTGCTGCTATTTGTTCTGATATATATTAACAGTATTGTGTCTCTAGCTGTTTAGCCATTCCTGCTGCTATTTGTTCTGATATATATTTTAACAGTATTGTGTTTCTAGCTGTATATCCATTCCTGCTGCTATTTGTTCTGATATATTTTAACAGTATTGTGTCTCTAGCTGTATAACCATTCCTGCTGCTATTTGTTCTGATATATATTTTAACGGTATTGTGTCTCTAGCTGTATAACCATTCCTGATGCTATTTGTTCTGATATATATTTTAACAGTATTGTGTCTCTAGCTGTATAACCATTCCTGCTGCTATTTGTTCTGATATATATTTTAACAGTATTGTCTCTAGCTGTATAACCATTCCTGCTGCTATTTGTTCTGATATATTTTAACAGTATTGTGTCTCTAGCTGTATAACCATTCCTGCTGCTATTTGTTCTGATATATTTTAACAGTATTGTGTCTCCAGCTGTATAACCATTCCTGCTGCTATTTGTTCTGATATATATTTTAACAGTATTGTGTCTCCAGCTGTATATCCATTCCTGCTGCTATTTGTTCTGATATATATTTTAACAGTGTTGTGTCTCTAGCTGTATAACCATTCCTGCTGCTATTTGTTCTGATATATATTTTAACAGTATTGTGTCTCTAGCTGTATATCCATTCCTGCTGCTATTTGTTCTGATATATTTTAACAGTATTGTGTGTCTAGCTGTATAACCATTCCTGCTGCTATTTGTTCTGATATATATTTTAACAGTATTGTGTCTCTAGCTGTATAACCATTCCTGCTGCTATTTGTTCTGATATATATTTTAACAGTATTGTGTCTCTAGCTATATAACCATTCCTGCTGCTATTTGTTCTGATATATATTTTAACAGTATTGTGTCTCTAGCTGTATAGCCATTCCTGCTGCTATTTGTTCTGATATATTTTAACAGTATTGTGTTTCTAGCTGTATATCCATTCCTGCTGCTATTTGTTCTGATATATTTTAATAGTATTGTGTCTCTAGCTGTATAACCATTCCTGCTGCTATTTGTTCTGATATATATTTTAACAGTATTGTGTCTCTAGCTGTATAACCATTCCTGCTGCTATTTGTTCTGATATATATTTTAACAGTATTGTGTCTCTAGCTGTATAACCATTCCTGCTGCTATTTGTTCTGATATATTTTAACAGTATTGTGTCTCTAGCTGTATAACCATTCCTGCTGCTATTTGTTCTGATATATATTTTAACAGTATTGTGTCTCTAGCTGTATAACCATTCCTGCTGCTATTTGTTCTGATATATTGTAACAGTATTGTGTCTCTAGCTGTATATCCATTCCTGATGCTATTTGTTCTGATATATATTTTAACAGTATTGTGTCTCTAGCTGTATAACCATTCCTGCTGCTATTTGTTCTGATATATATTTTAACAGTATTGTGTCTCTAGCTGTATAACCATTCCTGCTGCTATTTGTTCTGATATATATTTTAACAGTATTGTGTTTCTAGCTGTATAACCATTCCTGCTGCTATTAGTTCTGATATATATTTTAACAGTATTGTGTCTCTAGCTGTATAACCATTCCTGCTGCTATTTGTTCTGATATATATTTTAACAGTATTGTGTCTCTAGCTGTATAGCCATTCCTGCTGCTATTTGTTCTGATATATATTTTAACAGTATTGTGTTTCTAGCTGTATATCCATTCCTGCTGCTATTTGTTCTGATATATTTTAACAGTATTGTGTCTCTAGCTGTATAACCATTCCTGATGCTATTTGTTCTGATATATTTTAACAGTATTGTGTCTCTAGCTGTATATCCATTCCTGCTGCTATTTGTTCTGATATATATTTTAACAGTATTGTGTCTCCAGCTGTATAACCATTCCTGCTGCTATTTGTTCTGATATATTTTAACAGTATTGTGTCTCTAGCTGTATAACCATTCCTGCTGCTATTTGTTCTGATATATATTTTAACAGTATTGTGTTTCTAGCTGTATAACCATTCCTGCTGCTATTTGTTCTGATATATATTTGAACAGTATTGTGTCTCTAGCTGTATATCCATTCCTGCTGCTATTTGTTCTGATATATATTTTAACAGTATTGTGTCTCTAGCTGTATAACCATTCCTGCTGCTATTTGTTCTGATATATATTTGAACAGTATTGTGTCTCTAGCTGTATAGCCATTCCTGCTGCTATTTGTTCTGATATATATTTTAACAGTATTGTGTTTCTAGCTGTATATCCATTCCTGCTGCTATTTGTTCTGATATATTTTAACAGTATTGTGTCTCTAGCTGTATATCCATTCCTGCTGCTATTTGTTCTGATATATTTTAACAGTATTGTGTTTCTAGCTGTATATCCATTCCTGCTGCTATTTGTTCTGATATATATTTTAACAGTATTGTGTCTCTAGCTGTATAACCATTCCTGCTGCTATTTGTTCTGATATATTTTAACAGTATTGTGTCTCTAGCTGTATAACCATTCCTGCTGCTATTGTTCGATATATATTTTAACAGTATTGTGTCTCCAGCTGTATAAACCATTCCTGCTGCTATTTGTTCTGATATATATTTTAACAGTATTGTGTCTCTAGCTGTATAACCATTCCTGACTGCTATTTGTTCTGATATATTTTAACAGTATTGTGCTCTAGCTGTATAACCATTCCTGCTGCTATTTGTTCTGACTATATTTTAACAGTATTGTGTCTCTAGCTGTATAATCCATTCCTGATGCTATTTGTTCTGATATATATTTTAACAGTATTGTGTCTCTAGCTGTATAACATTCCTGCTGCTATTTGTTCTGATATATTTTAACAGTATTGTGTCTCTAGCTGTATTACCATTCCTGCTGCTATTTGTTCTGATATATATTTTAACAGTATTGTGTTTCTAGCTGTATAACCATTCCTGCTGCTATTTGTTCTGATATATTGTAACAGTATTGTGTCTCTAGCTGTATATCCATTCCTGCTGCTATTTGTTCTGATATATTTTAACAGTATTGTGTTTCTAGCTGTATAACCATTCCTGCTGCTATTTGTTCTGATATATATTTTAACAGTATTGTGTTTCTAGCTGTATATCCATTCCTGCTGCTATTTGTTCTGATATATTTTAACAGTATTGTGTCTCTAGCTGTATAACCATTCCTGCTGCTATTTGTTCTGATATATATTTTAACAGTATTGTGTCTCTAGCTGTATATCCATTCCTGCTGCTATTTGTTCTGATATATATTTTAACAGTATTGTGTCTCTAGCTGTATAACCATTCCTGCTGCTATTTGTTCTGATATATATTTAACAGTATTGTGTCTCTAGCTGTATAACCATTCCTGCTGCTATTTGTTCTGATATATTTTAACAGTATTGTGTTTCTAGCTGTATATCCATTCCTGCTGCTATTTGTTCTGATATATATTTTAACAGTATTGTGTCTCTAGCTGTATATCCATTCCTGCTGCTATTTGTTCTGATATATATTAACAGTATTGTGTCTCTAGCTGTATATCCATTCCTGCTGCTATTTGTTCTGATATATTTTAACAGTATTGTGTCTCTAGCTGTATAACCATTCCTGCTGCTATTTGTTCTGATATATATTTTAACAGTATTGTGTCTCTAGCTGCATAACCATTCCTGATGCTATTTGTTCTGATATATATTTTAACAGTATTGTGTCTCTAGCTGTATAACCATTCCTGCTGCTATTTGTTCTGATATATATATTAACAGTATTGTGTTTCTAGCTGTTTAACCATTCCTGCTGCTATTTGTTCTGATATATTTTTACAGTATTGTGTTTCTAGCTGTATAACCATTCCTGCTGCTATTTGTTCTGATATATATTTTAACAGTATTGTGTCTAGCTGTATAACCATTCCTGCTGCTATTTGTTCTGATATATTTTAACAGTATTGTGTCTCTAGCTGTATAACCATTCCTGCTGCTATTTGTTCTGATATATATTTTAACAGTATTGTGTCTCTAGCTGTATAACCATTCCTGCTGCTATTTGTTCTGATATATTTTAACAGTATTGTGTCTCTAGCTGTATATCCATTCCTGCTGCTATTTGTTCTGATATATTTTAACAGTATTGTGTCTCTAGCTGTATAACCATTCCTGCTGCTATTTGTTCTGATATATATTTTAACAGTATGTGTCTCTAGCTGTATATCCATTCCTGCTGCTATTTGTTCTGATATATATTTTAACAGTATTGTGTCTCTAGCTGTATAACCATTCCTGCTGCTATTTGTTCTGATATATATTTTAACAGTATTGTGTCTCTAGCTGTATATCCATTCCTGCTGCTATTTGTTCTGATATATATTTTAACAGTACTGTGTCTCTAGCTGTATAACCATTCCTGCTGCTATTTGTTCTGATATATATTTTAACAGTATTGTGTCTCTAGCTGTATAACCATTCCTGCTGCTATTTGTTCTGATATATTTTAACAGTATTGTGTTTCTAGCTGTATAACCATTCCTGCTGCTATTTGTTCTGATATATATTTTAACAGTATTGTGTCTCTAGCTGTATAACCATTCCTGCTGCTATTTGTTCTGATATATTTTAACAGTATTGTGTCTCTAGCTGTATAGCCATTCCTGCTGCTATTTTTCTGATATATTTAACAGTATTGTGTCTCTAGCTGTATATCCATTCCTGCTGCTATTTGTTCTGATATATATTTTAACAGTATTGTGTCTCTAGCTGTATAACCATTCCTGCTGCTATTTGTTCTGATATATATTTTAACAGTATTGTGTCTCTAGCTGTATAACCATTCCTGCTGCTATTTGTTCTGATATATTTTAACAGTATTGTGTCTCTAGCTGTATAGCCATTCCTGCTGCTATTTGTTCTGATATATTTTAACAGTATTGTGTCTCTAGCTGTATAACCATTCCTGCTGCTATTGTTCTGATATATATTTTAACAGTATTGTGTCTCTAGCTGTATATCCATTCCTGCTGCTATTTGTCTGATATATTTTAACAGTATTGTGTCTCTAGCTGTATAACCATTCCTGCTGCTATTTGTTCTGATATATTTTAACAGTATTGTGTCTCTAGCTGTATAACCATTTCCTGCTGCTATTTGTTCTGATATATATTTTAACAGTATTGTGTCTCTAGCTGTATATCCATTCCTGCTGCTATTTGTTCTGATTATATATTTTAACAGTATTGTGTCTCTAGCTGTATAACCATTCCTGCTGCTATTTGTTTCTGATATATATTTAACAGTATTGTGTCTCTAGCTGTATTACCATTCCTGCTGCTATTTGTTCTGATTATATTTTAACAGTACTGTGTCTCTAGCTGTATAACCATTCCTGCTGCTATTTGTTCTGATATATATTTTAACAGTATTGTGTCTCTAGCTGTATAACCATTCCTGCTGCTATTTGGTTCTGATATATTTTAACAGTATTGTGTTCTAGCTGTATAACCATTCCTGCTGCTATTGTTCTGATATATTTTAACAGTATTGTGTCTCTAGCTGTATAACCATTCCTGCTGCTATTTGTTCTGATATATTTTAACAGTATTGTGTCTCTAGCTGTATAGCCATTCCTGCTGCTATTTGTTCTGATATATTTTAACAGTATTGTGTCTCTAGCTGTATATCCATTCCTGCTGCTATTTGTTCTGATATATATTTTAACAGTATTGTGTCTCTAGCTGTATAACCATTCCTGCTGCTATTTGTTCTGATATATATTTTAACAGTATTGTGTCTCTAGCTGTATAACCATTCCTGCTGCTATGTTGTTCTGATATATTTTTAACAGTATTGTGTCTCTAGCTGTATAGCCATTCCTGCTGCTATTTGTTCTGATAATTTTAAACAGTATTGGTCTCTAGCGTATAACCATTCCTGCTGCTATTTGTTCTGATATATATTTTAACAGTATTGTGTCTCAGCTGTCTATCCATTCCTGCTGCTATTTGTTCTGATATATTTTAACAGTATGTGTCTCTAGCTGTATAACCATTCCTGCTGCTATTTGTTCTGATATATTTTAACAGTATTGTGTCTCTAGCTGTATAACCATTCCTGCTGCTATTTGTTCTGATATATATTTAACAGTAGTGTGTCTCTAGCTGTATATCCATTCCTGCTGCTATTTGTTCTGATATATATTTTTAAACAGTATTGTGTTTCTAGCTGTATAACATTCCTGCTGCTATTTGTTCTGTCTATTTTAACAGTATTGTGTCTCTAGCTGTATAGCCATTCCTGCTGCTATTTGTTCTGATATATATTTTAACAGTATTGTGTCTCTAGCTGTATAACCATTCCTGCTGCTATTTGTTCTGATATATTTTAACAGTATTGTGTCTCTAGCTGTATATCCATTCCTGCTGCTATTTGTTCTGATATATTTTAACAGTATTGTGTCTCTAGCTGTATAACCATTCCTGCTGCTATTTGTTCTGATATATTTTAACAGTATTGTGTCTCTAGCTGTATATCCATTCCTGCTGCTATTTGTTCTGATATATTTTAACAGTATTGTGTCTCTAGCTGTATATCCATTCCTGCTGCTATTTGTTCTGATATATTTTAACAGTATTGTGTCTCTAGCTGTATATCCATTCCTGCTGCTATTTGTTCTGATATATATTAACAGTATTGTGTCTCTAGCTGTATATCCATTCCTGCTGCTATTTGTTCTGATATATTTTAACAGTATTGTGTCTCTAGCTGTATAACCATTCCTGCTGCTATTTGTTCTGATATATATTTTAACAGTATTGTGTCTCTAGCTGTATAACCATTCCTGATGCTATTTGTTCTGATATATTTTAACAGTATTGTGTCTCTAGCTGTATAACCATTCCTGCTGCTATTTGTTCTGATATATATATTAACAGTATTGTGTTTCTAGCTGTTTAACCATTCCTGCTGCTATTTGTTCTGATATATTTTAACAGTATTGTGTCTCTAGCTGTATAACCATTCCTGCTGCTATTTGTGCTGATATATTATAACAGTATTGTGTCTCTAGCTGTATATCCATTCCTGCTGCTATTTGTTCTGATATATATATTAACAGTATTGTGTTTCTAGCTGTATAACCATTCCTGCTGCTATTTGTTCTGATATATATATTAACAGTATTGTGTTTCTAGCTGTATAACCATTCCTGCTGCTATTTGTTCTGATATATTTTAACAGTATTGTGTCTCTAGCTGTATAACCATTCCTGCTGCTATTTGTTCTGAAATATTTTAACAGTATTGTGTCTCTAGCTGTATAACCATTCCTGCTGCTATTTGTTCTGATATATATTTTAACAGTATTGTGTCTCTAGCTGTATATCCATTCCTGCTGCTATTTGTTCTGATATATTTTAACAGTATTGTGTCTCCAGCTGTATAACCATTCCTGCTGCTATTTGTTCTGATATATATTTTAACAGTATTGTGTCTCTAGCTGTATATCCATTTCTGCTGCTATTTGTTCTGATATATATTTTAACAGTATTGTGTCTCTAGCTGTATAACCATTCCTGCTGCTATTTGTTCTGATATATTTTAACAGTATTGTGTCTCTAGCTGTATATCCATTCCTGCTGCTATTTGTTCTGATATATTTAACAGTATTGTGTTTCTAGCTGTATAACCATTCCTGCTGCTATTTGTTCTGATATATTTTAACAGTATTGTGTCTCTAGCTGTATAGCCATTCCTGATGCTATTTGTTCTGATATATATTTTAACAGTATTGTGTCTCTAGCTGTATAACCATTCCTGCTGCTATTTGTTCTGATATATTTTAACAGTATTGTGTCTCTAGCTGTATATCCATCTGCTGCTATTTGTTCTGATATATTTTAACAGTATTGTGTCTCTAGCTGTATAACCATTCCTGCTGCTATTTGTTCTGATATATATTTTAACAGTATTGTGTCTCTAGCTGTATATCCATTCCTGCTGCTATTTGTTCTGATATATTTTAACAGTATTGTGTTCTAGCTGATAACCTTCCTGCTGCTATTTGTTCTGATATATTTTAACAGTATGTGTCTCTAGCTGTATAGCATTCCTGATGCTATTTGTTCTGATATATATTTTAACAGTATTGGTCTCTAGCTGTATAACCATTCCTGCTGCTATTTGTTCTGATATATTTTAACAGTATTGTGTCTCTAGCTGTATAACCATTCCTGCTGCTATTTGTTCTGATATATTTTAACAGTATTGTGTTCTCTAGCTGTATAACCATTCCTGCTGCTATTTGTTCTGATATATTTTAACAGTATTGTGTCTCTAGCTGTATATCCATTCCTGATGCTATTGTTCTGATGTATATAACAGTATTGTGTCTCTAGCTGTTAACCATTCCTGCTGCTATTTGTTCGGATATTTTAAAGTATTGTGTCTCTAGCTGTATATCCATTCCTGCTGCTATTTGTTCTGATATATATTTTAACAGTATTGTGTCTCTAGCTGTATACCATTCCTCTGCTATTGTTCTGATTATATTTTAACAGTATTGTGTCTCTAGGTATAAACCATTCCTGCTGCTATTGTTCTGATATTATTTTAACAGTATTGTGTTTCTAGCTGTAACCATTCCTGCTGCTATTTGTTCGATATATTTTAAAGTATTGTGTCTCTAGCTGTATAACATTCCTGCTGCTATTTGTTTTCTGGATATATTTTAACAGTATTGTGTTTCTAGCTGATAAACCATTCCTGCTGCTATTTGGTTCTGATATATTTTAACAGTATTGTGTCTGAGCTGTATAACCATTCCTGCTGCTATTTGTTCTGATATATATTAACAGTATTGTGTCTCTAGCTGTATAACCATTCCTGCTGCTATTTGTTCTGATATATATTTTAACCGTATTGTGTCTCTAGCTGTATAACCATTCCTGCTGCTATTTGTTCTGATATATTTAACAGTATTGTGTCTCAGCTGTATAACCATTCCTGCTGCTATTTGTTCTGATATATATTTTAACAGTATTGTGTCTCTAGCTGTATATCACATTCCTGCTGCTATTTGTTCTGGATATATATTTTACCAGTATTGTGTCCCTTAGCTGTATAACCATTCCTGCTGCTAATTGTTCTGATATATTTTAACAGTATTGTGTCCTTAGCTGTATAAGCCATTCCTGATGCTATTTTGTCTGATATATATTTTAACAGTTATTGTGTCTCTAGCTGTATAACCATTCCTGCTGCTATTTGTTCTGAATTCTTTTAACAGTATTGTGTCTCTAGCTGTGATAACCATTCCCTGCTGCTATTTGTTTGATATATTCTTTTAACAGTATTGTGTTTCTAGCTGTATAACCATTCCTGCTTGCTATTTGTTCTGATTATATTTTCAAACAGTATGGTCTCTAGCTGTCAAACCCATTCTGCTGCCTATTGTTCTGATATATTTTAACAGTATTGTGTCTCTAGCTGTATAATCCATTCCTGCTGCTATTGTTCTGATATATATTTTAACAGTATTGTGTCTCTAGCTGTATAACCCTTCCTGCTGCTAAGTTTGTTCTGATATATTTTAACAGTATTGTGTCTACTAGCTGTATATCACATTCCTGATGCTATTGTTTCTGCTAATATTTTAACCAGTATTGTGTCTCTAGCTGTATAACCATTCCTGCTGCTATTTGTTCTGATATATATTTTAACAGTATTGTCGTCTCTAGCTGTATACCCATTCCTGCCTTGCTATTTGTTCTGATTATATATTTTTAACAGTATGTGTTCTCCTAGCTGTATAATCCATTCCTGCTGCTATTTGTTCTGATAATTTTAACAGTATTGTGTCTCTAGCTGATTATCATTCCTGCTGCTATTTGTTCTGATATATATTTTAACAGTTTATTGTGTCTTCTAGCTGTATAACCATTCCTGCTGCTATTGTTCTGATATATATTTAACAGTATTGTGTCTCTAGCTGTATATCCATTCCTGCTGCTATTTGTTCTGATATATTTTAACAGTATTGTGTTTCTAGCTGTATAACCATTCCTGCTGCTATTTGTTCTGATATATTTTAACAGTATTGTGTCTCTAGCTGTATAGCCATTGCTGATGCTATTTGTTCTGATATATATTTTAACAGTATTGTGTCTCTAGCTGTATAACCATTCCTGCTGCTATTTGTTCTGATATATATTTTAACAGTATTGTGTTTCTAGCTGTATAACCATTCCTGCTGCTATTTGTTCTGATATATTTTAACAGTATTGTGTCTCTAGCTGTATAACCATTCCTGCTGCTATTTGTTCTGATATATATTTTAACAGTATTGTGTTTCTAGCTGTATAACCATTCCTGCTGCTATTTGTTCTGATATATATTTTAACAGTATTGTGTCTCTAGCTGTATAACCATTCCTGCTGCTATTTGTTCTGATATATATTTTAACAGTATTGTGTCTCTAGCTGTATAACCATTCCTGCTGCTATTTGTTCTGATATATATTTTAACAGTATTGTGTCTCTAGCTGTATAACCATTCCTGCTGCTATTTGTTCTGATATATTTTAACAGTATTGTGTCTCTAGCTGTATAACCATTCCTGCTGCTATTTGTTCTGATATATATTTTAACAGTATTGTGTCTCTAGCTGTATATCCATTCCTGCTGCTATTTGTTCTGATATATATTTTAACAGTATTGTGTCTCTAGCTGTATAACCATTCCTGCTGCTAATTGTTCTGATATATTTTAACAGTATTGTGTCTCTAGCTGTATAGCCATTCCTGATGCTATTTGTTCTGATATATATTTTAACAGTATTGTGTCTCTAGCTGTATAACCATTCCTGCTGCTATTTGTTCTGATATATTTTAACAGTATTGTGTCTCTAGCTGTATAACCATTCCTGCTGCTATTTGTTCTGATATATATTTAACAGTATTGTGTTTCTAGCTGTATAACCATTCCTGCTGCTATTTGTTCTGATATATTTTAACAGTATTGTGTCTCTAGCTGTATATCCATTCCTGATGCTATTTGTTCTGATATATTTTAACAGTATTGTGTCTCTAGCTGTATAACCATTCCTGCTGCTATTTGTTCTGATATATATTTTAACAGTATTGTGTCTCTAGCTGTATATCCATTCCTGCTGCTATTTGTTCTGATATATATTTTAACAGTATTGTGTCTCTAGCTGTATATCCATTCCTGCTGCTATTTGTTCTGATATATTTTAACAGTATTGTGTTTCTAGCTGTATATCCATTCCTGCTGCTATTTGTTCTGATATATATTTTAACAGTATTGTGTTTCTAGCTGTATAACCATTCCTGCTGCTATTTGTTCTGATATATATTTTAACAGTATTGTGTCTCTAGCTGTATAACCATTCCTGCTGCTATTTGTTCTGATATATATTTTAACAGTATTGTGTCTCCAGCTGTATAACCATTCCTGCTGCTATTTGTTCTGATATATATTTTAACAGTATTGTGTCTCTATCTATAACCATTCCTGCTGCTATTTGTTCTGATATATATTTTAACAGTATTGTGTCTCTAGCTGTATAACCATTCCTGCTGCTATTTGTTCTGATATATATTTTAACAGTATTGTGTCTCTAGCTGTATATCCATTCCTGCTGCTATTTGTTCTGATATATTTTAACAGTATTGTGTTTCTAGCTGTATAACCATTCCTGCTGCTATTTGTTCTGATATATTTTAACAGTATTGTGTCTCTAGCTGTATAGCCATTGCTGATGCTATTTGTTCTGATATATATTTTAACAGTATTGTGTCTCTAGCTGTATAACCATTCCTGCTGCTATTTGTTCTGATATATATTTTAACAGTATTGTGTCTCTAGCTGTATATCCATTCCTGCTGCTATTTGTTCTGATATATTTTAACAGTATTGTGTCTCTAGCTGTATAACCATTCCTGCTGCTATTTGTTCTGATATATTTTAACAGTATTGTGTCTCTAGCTGTATAACCATTCCTGCTGCTATTTGTTCTGATATATATTTTAACAGTATTGTGTCTCTAGCTGTATATCCATTCCTGCTGCTATTTGTTCTGATATATTTTAACAGTATTGTGTTTCTAGCTGTATAACCATTCCTGCTGCTATTTGTTCTGATATATTTTAACAGTATTGTGTCTCTAGCTGTATAGCCATTCCTGATGCTATTTGTTCTGATATATATTTTAACAGTATTGTGTCTCTAGCTGTATAACCATTCCTGCTGCTATTTGTTCTGATATATTTTAACAGTATTGTGTCTCTAGCTGTATAACCATTCCTGCTGCTATTTGTTCTGATATATTTTAACAGTATTGTGTCTCTAGCTGTATAACCATTCCTGCTGCTATTTGTTCTGATATATATTTTAACAGTATTGTGTCTCTAGCTGTATATCCATTCCTGCTGCTATTTGTTCTGATATATTTTAACAGTATTGTGTTTCTAGCTGTATAACCATTCCTGCTGCTATTTGTTCTGATATATTTAACAGTATTGTGTCTCTAGCTGTATAGCCATTCCTGATGCTATTTGTTCTGATATATATTTTAACAGTATTGTGTCTCTAGCTGTATAACCATTCCTGCTGCTATTTGTTCTGATATATTTTAACAGTATTGTGTCTCTAGCTGTATAACCATTCCTGCTGCTATTTGTTCTGATATATTTTAACAGTATTGTGTCTCTAGCTGTATAACCATTCCTGCTGCTATTTGTTCTGATATATTTTAACAGTATTGTGTCTCTAGCTGTATATCCATTCCTGCTGCTATTTGTTCTGATGTATATTTTAACAGTATTGTGTCTCTAGCTGTATAACCATTCCTGCTGCTATTTGTTCTGATATATTTTAACAGTATTGTGTCTCTAGCTGTATATCCATTCCTGCTGCTATTTGTTCTGATATATATTTTAACAGTATTGTGTCTCTAGCTGTATAACCATTCCTGCTGCTATTTGTTCTGATATATATTTTAACAGTATTGTGTCTCTAGCTGTATAACCATTCCTGCTGCTATTTGTTCTGATATATATTTTAACAGTATTGTGTTTCTAGCTGTATAACCATTCCTGCTGCTATTTGTTCTGATATATTTTAACAGTATTGTGTCTCTAGCTGTATAACCATTCCTGCTGCTATTTGTTCTGATATATATTTTAACAGTATTGTGTTTCTAGCTGTATAACCATTCCTGCTGCTATTTGTTCTGATATATATTTTAACAGTATTGTGTCTCTAGCTGTATAACCATTCCTGCTGCTATTTGTTCTGATATATATTTTAACAGTATTGTGTCTCTAGCTGTATAACCATTCCTGCTGCTATTTGTTCTGATATATATTTTAACAGTATTGTGTCTCTAGCTGTATAACCATTCCTGCTGCTATTTGTTCTGATATATTTTAACAGTATTGTGTCTCTAGCTGTATAACCATTCCTGCTGCTATTTGTTCTGATATATATTTTAACAGTATTGTGTCTCTAGCTGTATATCCATTCCTGCTGCTATTTGTTCTGATATATATTTGAACAGTATTGTGTCTCTAGCTGTATAACCATTCCTGCTGCTAATTGTTCTGATATATTTTAACAGTATTGTGTCTCTAGCTGTATAGCCATTCCTGATGCTATTTGTTCTGATATATATTTTAACAGTATTGTGTCTCTAGCTGTATAACCATTCCTGCTGCTATTTGTTCTGATATATTTTAACAGTATTGTGTCTCTAGCTGTATAACCATTCCTGCTGCTATTTGTTCTGATATATATTTTAACAGTATTGTGTTTCTAGCTGTATAACCATTCCTGCTGCTATTTGTTCTGATATATTTTAACAGTATTGTGTCTCTAGCTGTATATCCATTCCTGATGCTATTTGTTCTGATATATTTTAACAGTATTGTGTCTCTAGCTGTATAACCATTCCTGCTGCTATTTGTTCTGATATATATTTTAACAGTATTGTGTCTCTAGCTGTATATCCATTCCTGCTGCTATTTGTTCTGATATATATTTTAACAGTATTGTGTCTCTAGCTGTATATCCATTCCTGCTGCTATTTGTTCTGATATATTTTAACAGTATTGTGTTTCTAGCTGTATATCCATTCCTGCTGCTATTTGTTCTGATATATATTTTAACAGTATTGTGTCTCTAGCTGTATATCCATTCCTGCTGCTATTTGTTCTGATATATTTTAACAGTATTGTGTTTCTAGCTGTATATCCATTCCTGCTGCTATTTGTTCTGATATATATTTTAACAGTATTGTGTTTCTAGCTGTATAACCATTCCTGCTGCTATTTGTTCTGATATATATTTTAACAGTATTGTGTCTCTAGCTGTATAACCATTCCTGCTGCTATTTGTTCTGATATATATTTTAACAGTATTGTGTCTCCAGCTGTATAACCATTCCTGCTGCTATTTGTTCTGATATATATTTTAACAGTATTGTGTCTCTATCTATAACCATTCCTGCTGCTATTTGTTCTGATATATATTTTAACAGTATTGTGTCTCTAGCTGTATAACCATTCCTGCTGCTATTTGTTCTGATATATATTTTAACAGTATTGTGTCTCTAGCTGTATATCCATTCCTGCTGCTATTTGTTCTGATATATTTTAACAGTATTGTGTTTCTAGCTGTATAACCATTCCTGCTGCTATTTGTTCTGATATATTTTAACAGTATTGTGTCTCTAGCTGTATAGCCATTGCTGATGCTATTTGTTCTGATATATATATTTTAACAGTATTGTGTCTCTAGCTGTATAACCATTCCTGCTGCTATTTGTTCTGATATATATTTTAACAGTATTGTGTCTCTAGCTGTATATCCATTCCTGCTGCTATTTGTTCTGATATATTTTAACAGTATTGTGTCTCTAGCTGTATAACCATTCCTGCTGCTATTTGTTCTGATATATTTTAACAGTATTGTGTCTCTAGCTGTATAACCATTCCTGCTGCTATTTGTTCTGATATATATTTTAACAGTATTGTGTCTCTAGCTGTATATCCATTCCTGCTGCTATTTGTTCTGATATATTTTAACAGTATTGTGTTTCTAGCTGTATAACCATTCCTGCTGCTATTTGTTCTGATATATTTTAACAGTATTGTGTCTCTAGCTGTATAGCCATTCCTGATGCTATTTGTTCTGATATATATTTTAACAGTATTGTGTCTCTAGCTGTATAACCATTCCTGCTGCTATTTGTTCTGATATATTTTAACAGTATTGTGTCTCTAGCTGTATAACCATTCCTGCTGCTATTTGTTCTGATATATTTTAACAGTATTGTGTCTCTAGCTGTATAACCATTCCTGCTGCTATTTGTTCTGATATATATTTTAACAGTATTGTGTCTCTAGCTGTATATCCATTCCTGCTGCTATTTGTTCTGATATATTTTAACAGTATTGTGTTTCTAGCTGTATAACCATTCCTGCTGCTATTTGTTCTGATATATTTTAACAGTATTGTGTCTCTAGCTGTATAGCCATTCCTGATGCTATTTGTTCTGATATATATTTTAACAGTATTGTGTCTCTAGCTGTATAACCATTCCTGCTGCTATTTGTTCTGATATATATTTTAACAGTATTGTGTCTCTAGCTGTATATCCATTCCTGCTGCTATTTGTTCTGATATATTTTAACAGTATTGTGTCTCTAGCTGTATAACCATTCCTGCTGCTATTTGTTCTGATATATATTTTAACAGTATTGTGTCTCTAGCTGTATAACCATTCCTGCTGCTATTTGTTCTGATATATTTTAACAGTATTGTGTTTCTAGCTGTATAACCATTCCTGCTGCTATTTGTTCTGATATATTTTAACAGTATTGTGTCTCTAGCTGTATAACCATTCCTGCTGCTATTTGTTCTGATATATTTTAACAGTATTGTGTCTCTAGCTGTATAACCATTCCTGCTGCTATTTGTTCTGATATATTTTAACAGTATTGTGTCTCTAGCTGTATATCCATTCCTGCTGCTATTTGTTCTGATATATTTTTACAGTATTGTGTCTCTAGCTGTATATCCATTCCTGCTGCTATTTGTTCTGATATATATTTTAACAGTATTGTGTTTCTAGCTGTATAACCATTCCTGCTGCTATTTGTTCTGATATATTTTAACAGTATTGTGTCTCTAGCTGTATATCCATTCCTGATGCTATTTGTTCTGATATATTTTAACAGTATTGTGTCTCTAGCTGTATAACCATTCCTGATGCTATTTGTTCTGATATATATTTTAACAGTATTGTGTCTCTAGCTGTATATCCATTCCTGCTGCTATTTGTTCTGATATATTTTAACAGTATTGTGTCTCTAGCTGTATAACCATTCTTGCTGCTATTTGTTCTGATATATTTTAACAGTATTGTGTTTCTAGCTGTATAACCATTCCTGCTGCTATTTGTTCTGATATATATTTTAACAGTATTGTGTCTCTAGCTGTATATCCATTCCTGCTGCTATTTGTTCTTGTCTGTGTTTCTTTAAAATAAATAAAAAGTTGATCACATAAAAGGAGAAGTGCAGTTTCAACTGAAAATCAAAGGGAAGGGAAATCAAGTCACATGCTTCCACTGTGGCAAGGAGGGACATCAGACTTCTACATGTTGGTGTGAGGACATGGATTGATCAATGGAAGGGAAATCAAGTCACTTGCTTCCACTGCGGCAAGGAGGGACATCAGACTTCTACATGTTGGTGTGAGGACATGGATTGATCAAAGGAAGGGAAATCAAGTCACATGCTTCCACTGCAGCAAGGAGGGACATCAGACTTCTACATGTTGGTGTGAGGACATGGATTGATCAATGGAAGGGAAATCAAGTCACATGCTTCCACTGCGGCAAGGTGGGACATCAGACTTCTACATGTTGGTGTGAGGACATGGATTGATCAAAGGAAGGGAAATCAAGTCACATGCTTCCACTGCAGCAAGGAGGGACATCAGACTTCTACATGTTGGTGTGAGGACATGGATTGATCAAAGGAAGGGAAATCAAGTCACATGCTTCCACTGCAGCAAGGAGGGACATCAGACTTCTACATGTTGGTGTGAGGACATGGATTGATCAAAGGAAGGGAAATCAAGTCACATGCTTCCACTGTGGCAAGGAGGGACATCAGACTTCTACATGTTGGTGTGAGGACATGGATTGATCAATGGAAGGGAAATCAAGTCACATGCTTCCACTGCAGCAAGGAGGGACATCAGACTTCTACATGTTGGTGTGAGGACATGGATTGATCAAAGGAAGGGAAATCAAGTCACATGCTTCCACTGCGGCAAGGAGGGACATCAGACTTCTACATGTTGGTGTGAGGACATGGATTGATCAAAGGAAGGGAAATCAAGTCACATGCTTCCACTGTGGCAAGGTGGGACATCAGACTTCTACATGTTGGTGTGAGGACATGGATTGATCAAAGGAAGGGAAATCAAGTCACATGCTTCCACTGCGGCAAGGAGGGACATCAGACTTCTACATGTTGGTGTGAGGACATGGATTGATCAAGGGAAGGGAAATCAAGTCACATGCTTCCACTGCGGCAAGGTGGGACATCAGACTTCTACATGTTGGTGTGAGGACATGGATTGATCAAGGGAAGGGAAATCAAGTCACATGCTTCCACTGCGACAAGGAGGGACATCAGACACCATGTTGGTGTGAGGACATGGATTGTCCAGCCTCTGTTAAAAAGGACCACATCGAACAAGTCTCCAGAAACAAACAGAGAACAGAGAAAACAGACTGAAAACAAGAAACAGACATTCCAAGGAAAGACAGATAGACATGTTCACACTGCTGAGTAAGAGAACACTGAGGTGAGTGACTCATCAGACCAGGAAGTCACACTGAAAATACAGACTTTTTCCTGGCGGGCTGCACGGCTACTATGTCTCCCGGTATGGAGATTGACACAGGGGCAGCTGTATCTCTTGTGTCAGAAAAGAAGACACTGAAACACCTTCCACTTTAACCAGTACACCTCGTGTTAAAGACTTACACAGGTGAATCTGTCACCTTGAGAGACATCACTGAAGTCACAGTTCAGGTAAACAGACCAACTGAAAAGCTGCTATGTTGTGAAGGGAGACTATCCATCACTACTGGGATGTTCATAGTTGGAGAAAATCACACTGGACTGGCCATCAGTGCAGACAATGACACATGGAGACACAGACCTACCTGCCATCTTAAAGAAACAGACGGATTAAATGGACAGCAGGGTTGTATGAACGACATCACAGGGAAGCTTGGCATTAAGCCAGACAGCAAACCAAAGGTTCTGAAAGCAGGACCTGTAGCTTCTGCTATCAGACCAAAAGTCTAGGCTGACTTGGAGGCTTTAGTCAAGAACAAAGTACTGGAGCCGGTCAGCATGAGTGAATGTATGAGCAACACCCATCTACCAGTCATTAATTAACACTAGAACCACCTGGTTTTTCAGCCTATCAGAACACCCATCTACCAGTCCTTAACACTAGAACCACCTGGTCTATCAGCCTATCAGAATACCCATCTACCAGTCCTTATCACTAGAACCACCTGGTCTATCAGCCTATCAGAACACCCATCTACCAGTCATTAATTAACACTAGAACCACCTGGTCTTTCAGCCTATCAGAACACCCATCTACCAGTCCTTAACACTAGAACCACCTGGTCTATCAGCCTATCAGAACACCCATCTACCAGTCATTAATTAACACTAGAACCACCTGGTCTATCAGCCTATCAGAACACCCATCTACCAGTCCTTATCACTAGAACCACCTGGTCTTTCAGAACACCCATCTACCAGTCCTTAACACTAGAACCACCTGGTCTATCAGCCTATCAGAACACCCATCTACCAGTCCTTAACACTAGAACCACCTGGTCTATCAGCCTATCAGAACACCCATCTACCAGTCCTTAACACTAGAACCACCTGGTCTTTCAGCCTATCAGAACACCCATCTACCAGTCCTTAACACTAGAACCACCTGGTCTATCAGCCTATCAGAACACCCATCTACCAGTCCTTAACACTAGAACCACCTGGTCTATCAGCCTATCAGAACACCCATCTACCAGTCCTTAACACTAGAACCACCTGGTCTATCAGCCTATCAGAACACCCATCTACCAGTCCTTATCACTAGAACCACCTGGTCTATCAGCCTATCAGAACACCCATCTACCAGTCCTTAACACTAGAACCACCTGGTCTATCAGCCTATCAGAACACCCATCTACCAGTCCTTATCACTAGAACCACCTGGTCTATCAGTATATAAGTCCCTGCTAGAGAAAGTTGCCAGGCGTCCACTTTAGCATATGCATCAGATGCATATCAACCAGCAAGGTGCAAGGTGTGAAAACATGGTTTGTTAAATAAACACTTGATACATAGTGTATAAACTATTGTAAAGGATAAATTACATGAAGAAATATTAGTGGAAATATATAAATAAAATAACAACAACAGGTCCTACAGCCTATTTCCCTGACAATAAAACACTACAGTGGAATCCATTTGGTCTGGTGTAGTCTGGTCCTACAGCCTATTGCCCTGACAATAAAACACTACAGTGGAATCCATTTGGTCTGGTGTAGTCTGGTCCCACAGCCTATTTCCCTGACAATAAAACACTACAGTGGAATCCATTTGGTCTGGTGTAGTCTGGTCCTACAGCCTATTTCCCTGACAATAAAACACTACAGTGGAATCCATTTGGTCTGGTGTAGTCTGGTCCTACAGCCTATTGCCCTGACAATAAAACACTACAGTGGAATCCATTTGGTCTGGTGTAGTCTGGTCCTACAGCCTATTTCCCTGACAATAAAACACTACAGTGGAATCCATTTGGTCTGGTGTAGTCTGGTCCTACAGCCTATTTCCCTGGCAATAAAACACTACAGTGGAATCCATTTGGTCTGGTGTAGTCTGGTCCTACAGCCTATTTCCCTGGCAATAAAACACTACAGTGGAATCCATTTGGTCTGGTGTAGTCTGGTCCTACAGCCTATTTCCCTGACAATAAAACACTACAGTGGAATCCATTTGGTCTGGTGTAGTCTGGTCCTACAGCCTATTTCCCTGACAATAAAACACTACAGTGGAATCCATTTGGTCTGGTGTAGTCTGGTCCTACAGCCTATTTCCCTGACAATAAAACACTACAGTGGAATCCATTTGGTCTGGTGTAGTCTGGTCCTACAGCCTATTTCCCTGACAATAAAACACTACAGTGGAATCCATTTGGTCTGGTGTAGTCTGGTCCTACAGCCTATTGCCCTGACAATAAAACACTACAGTGGAATCCATTTGGTCTGGTGTAGTCTGGTCCTACAGCCTATTTCCCTGACAATAAAACACTACAGTGGAATCCATTTGGTCTGGTGTAGTCTGGTCCTACAGCCTATTTCCCTGACAATAAAACACTACAGTGGAATCCATTTGGTCTGGTGTAGTCTGGTCCTACAGCCTATTGCCCTGACAATAAAACACTACAGTGGAATCCATTTGGTCTGGTGTAGTCTGGTCCTACAGCCTATTGCCCTGACAATAAAACACTACAGTGTAATCCATTTGGTCTGGTGTAGTCTGGTCCTACAGCCTATTTCCCTGACAATAAAACACTACAGTGGAATCCATTTGGTCTGGTGTAGTCTGGTCCTACAGCCTATTGCCCTGACAATAAAACACTACAGTGGAATCCATTTGGTCTGGTGTAGTCTGGTCCTACAGCCTATTTCCCTGACAATAAAACACTACAGTGGAATCCATTTGGTCTGGTGTAGTCTGGTCCTACAGCCTATTGCCCTGACAATAAAACACTACAGTGGAATCCATTTGGTCTGGTGTAGTCTGGTCCTACAGCCTATTTCCCTGACAATAAAACACTACAGTGGAATCCATTTGGTCTGGTGTAGTCTGGTCCTACAGCCTATTGCCCTGACAATAAAACACTACAGTGGAATCCATTTGGTCTGGTGTAGTCTGGTCCTACAGCCTATTTCCCTGACAATAAAACACTACAGTGGAATCCATTTTGTCTGGTGTAGTCTGGTCCTACAGCCTATTGCCCTGACAATAAAACACTACAGTGGAATCCATTTGGTCTGGTGTAGTCTGGTCCTACAGCCTATTTCCCTGACAATAAAACACTACAGTGGAATCCATTTTGTCTGGTGTAGTCTGGTCCTACAGCCTATTTCCCTGGCAATAAAACACTACAGTGGAATCCATTTGGTCTGGTGTAGTCTGGTCCTACAGCCTATTTCCCTGGCAATAAAACACTACAGTGGAATCCATTTGGTCTGGTGTAGTCTGGTCCTACAGCCTATTTCCCTGACAATAAAACACTACAGTGGAATCCATTTGGTCTGGTGTAGTCTGGTCCTACAGCCTATTTCCCTGACAATAAAACACTACAGTGGAATCCATTTGGTCTGGTGTAGTCTGGTCCTACAGCCTATTTCCCTGACAATAAAACACTACAGTGGAATCCATTTGGTCTGGTGTAGTCTGGTCCTACAGCCTATTGCCCTGACAATAAAACACTACAGTGGAATCCATTTGGTCTGGTGTAGTCTGGTCCTACAGCCTATTTCCCTGACAATAAAACACTACAGTGGAATCCATTTGGTCTGGTGTAGTCTGGTCCTACAGCCTATTACCCTGACAATAAAACACTACAGTGGAATCCATTTGGTCTGGTGTAGTCTGGTCCTACAGCCTATTTCCCTGACAATAAAACACTACAGTGGAATCCATTTGGTCTGGTGTAGTCTGGTCCTACAGCCTATTTCCCTGACAATAAAACACTACAGTGGAATCCATTTGGTCTGGTGTAGTCTGGTCCTACAGCCTATTTCCCTGGCAATAAAACACTACAGTGGAATCCATTTGGTCTGGTGTAGTCTGGTCCTACAGCCTATTTCCCTGACAATAATACACTACAGTGGAATCCATTTGGTCTGGTGTAGTCTGGTCCCACAGCCTATTGCCCTGACAATAAAACACTACAGTGGAATCCATTTGGTCTGGTGTAGTCTGGTCCTACAGCCTATTTCCCTGACAATAAAACACTACAGTGGAATCCATTTTGTCTGGTGTAGTCTGGTCCTACAGCCTATTTCCCTGACAATAAAACACTACAGTGGAATCCATTTGGTCTGGTGTAGTCTGGTCCTACAGCCTATTTCCCTGACAATAAAACACTACAGTGGAATCCATTTGGTCTGGTGTAGTCTGGTCCTACAGCCTATTGCCCTGACAATAAAACACTACAGTGGAATCCATTTGGTCTGGTGTAGTCTGGTCCTACAGCCTATTTCCCTGGCAATAAAACACTACAGTGGAATCCATTTGGTCTGGTGTAGTCTGGTCCTACAGCCTATTTCCCTGGCAATAAAACACTACAGTGGAATCCATTTGGTCTGGTGTAGTCTGGTCCTACAGCCTATTTCCCTGACAATAAAACACTACAGTGGAATCCATTTTGTCTGGTGTAGTCTGGTCCTACAGCCTATTGCCCTGACAATAAAACACTACAGTGGAATCCATTTGGTCTGGTGTAGTCTGGTCCTACAGCCTATTTCCCTGACAATAAAACACTACAGTGGAATCCATTTGGTCTGGTGTAGTCTGGTCCTACAGCCTATTGCCCTGACAATAAAACACTACAGTGGATTCCATTTGGTCTGGTGTAGTCTGGTCCCACAGCCTATTTCCCTGACAATAAAACACTACAGTGGAATCCATTTGGTCTGGTGTAGTCTGGTCCTACAGCCTATTTCCCTGACAATAAAACACTACAGTGGAATCCATTTGGTCTGGTGTAGTCTGGTCCCACAGCCTATTTCCCTGACAATAAAACACTACAGTGGAATCCATTTGGTCTGGTGTAGTCTGGTCCTACAGCCTATTTCCCTGACAATAAAACACTACAGTGGAATCCATTTGGTCTGGTGTAGTCTGGTCCTACAGCCTATTTCCCTGACAATAAAACACTACAGTGGAATCCATTTGGTCTGGTGTAGTCTGGTCATACAGCCTATTTCCCTGACAATAAAACACTACAGTGGAATCCATTTGGTCTGGTGTAGTCTGGTCCTACAGCCTATTTCCCTGACAATAAAACACTACAGTGGAATCCATTTGGTCTGGTGTAGTCTGGTCCTACAGCCTATTTCCCTGACAATAAAACACTACAGTGGAATCCATTTGGTCTGGTGTAGTCTGGTCATACAGCCTATTTCCCTGACAATAAAACACTACAGTGGAATCCATTTGGTCTGGTGTAGTCTGGTCCTACAGCCTATTTCCCTGACAATAAAACACTACAGTGGAATCCATTTGGTCTGGTGTAGTCTGGTCCTACAGCCTATTGCCCTGACAATAAAACACTACAGTGGAATCCATTTGGTCTGGTGTAGTCTGGTCCTACAGCCTATTTCCCTGACAATAAAACACTACAGTGGAATCCATTTGGTCTGGTGTAGTCTGGTCCTACAGCCTATTTCCCTGACAATAAAACACTACAGTGGAATCCATTTGGTCTGGTGTAGTCTGGTCCTACAGCCTATTTCCCTGACAATAAAACACTACAGTGGAATCCATTTGGTCTGGTGTAGTCTGGTCCTACAGCCTATTTCCCTGACAATAAAACACTACAGTGGAATCCATTTGGTCTGGTGTAGTCTGGTCCTACAGCCTATTTCCCTGGCAATAAAACACTACAGTGGAATCCATTTGGTCTGGTGTAGTCTGGTCCTACAGCCTATTTCCCTGACAATAAAACACTACAGTGGAATCCATTTGATCAACTGTATTTGTAGATTTGATTAGTAATAGAGTTATAGTAATTAATAAAGTCCATTTACAGTTTCTTTTGACAAATTAGAAACAAAAAAATCTATAATAATAATAATGGCCAGGTCCGCTGGTGAAACGATTTGCTGTATTCCTAATCAAAAGCACCAGTGAACAATTGTAAAAGATGAATTTCATAAATAAAAATTTGTGGAAATATATTGATGACAAGATATTAAAAAAATAATTTGTTGATTGTATCAGACACTGTACCGCGCCTTTACACGTGAATTAATCCCATCTTCTCTTTATGCTTCGCGTCCACAAACAAATCAAATCGGTTTTCATTGGCCTTGTTCGGTGTGCACCTGCCGACTTGACATTGTGTCTTCTTTTCTCCCCCGAGGGAGATGTGGTGCCTGGGGGGAAAGGGAGAGCAGGACCTGCTGCCTGCTTGGAGATGTGGTGCCTGGGGGAAAAGGGAGAGCAGGACCTGCTGCCTGCTTGGAGATGTGGTGCCTGGGGGAAAAGGGAGAACAGGACCTGCTGCCTGCTTGGAGATGTGGTGCCTGGGGGAAAAGGGAGAGCAGGACCTGCTGCCTGCTTGGAGATGTGGTGCCTGGGGGAAAAGGGAGAGCAGGACCTGCTGCCTGCTTGGAGATGTGGTGCCTGGGGGAAAAGGGAGAGCAGGACCTGCTGCCTGCTTGGAGATGTGGTGCCTGGGGGAAAAGGGAGAGCAGGACCTGCTGCCTGCTTGGAGATGTGGTGCCTGGGGGAAAAGGGAGAGCAGGACCTGCTGCCTGCTTGGAGATGTGGTGCCTGGGGGAAAAGGGAGAGCAGGACCTGCTGCCTGCTTGGAGATGTGGTGCCTGGGGGAAAAGGGAGAGCAGGACCTGCTGCCTGCTTGGAGATGTGGTGCCTGGGGGAAAAGGGAGAGCAGGACCTGCTGCCTGCTTGGTGACTGTAGCTTCTTTCTCTGCGTTCATGTGGTTCTCACAAAGCTCACATGCCAGATCCATCATGAAATCTCTCCTGCTGACTGTCTTGTCAAGGCATTGCTTGTACAACACGTGTTGATAGCAGCCATGTTGAGCACATTGTAGAACACTGCAACAGTCCAGCAGCAAGTACCTCATTTTACAGAGTCTTGCCATCTAATATGAATGTAACATAATAGAAGGGGATACTAATTGGTGTCTGTCAGATGGAAGGCTGTCTGTATATGGTAGAGATACTGTATATACTGTAATGACCTGGCTAGATCATAAAGGGGATACTAGTTGGTGTCTGTATATGGTAGAGATACTGTATATACTGTAATGACCTGGCTAGATCATAAAGGGGATACTAGTTGGTGTCTGTATATGGTAGAGATACTGTATATACTGTAATGACCTGGCTAGATCATAAAGGGGATACTAGTTGGTGTCTGTATATGGTAGAGATACTGTATATACTGTAATGACCTGGCTAGATCATAAAAGGGATACTAGTTGGTGTCTGTATATGGTAGAGATACTGTATATACTGTAATGACCTGGCTAGATCATAAAGGGATACTAGTTGGTGTCTGTATATGGTAGAGATACTGTATATACTGTAATGACCTGGCTAGATCATAAAGGGGATACTAGTTGGTGTCTGTATATGGTAGATATACTGTATATACTGTAATGACCTGGCTAGATCATAAAGGGATACTAGTTGGTGTCTGTATATGGTAGAGATACTGTATATACTGTAATGACCTGGCTAGATCATAAAGGGGATACTAGTTGGTGTCTGTATATGGTAGAGATACTGTATATACTGTAATGACCTGGCTAGATCATAAAGGGGATACTAGTTGGTGTCTGTATATGGTAGAGATACTGTATATACTGTAATGACCTGGCTAGATCATAAAGGGGATACTAGTTGGTGTCTGTATATGGTAGAGATACTGTATATACTGTAATGACCTGGCTAGATCATAAAGGGGATACTAGTTGGTGTCTGTATATGGTAGAGATACCGTATATACTGTAATGACCTGGCTAGATCATAAAGGGGATACTAGTTGGTGTCTGTATATGGTAGAGATACTGTATATACTGTAATGACCTGGCTAGATCATAAAGGGGATACTAGTTGGTGTCTGTATATGGTAGATTATACTGTATATACTGTAATGGCCTGGATAGATCATAAAGGGGATACTAGTTGGTGTCTGTATATGGTAGAGATACTGTATATACTGTAATGACCTGGCTAGATCATAAAGGGGATACTAGTTGGTGTCTGTATATGGTAGAGATACTGTATATACTGTAATGACCTGGCTAGATCATAAAGGGGATACTAGTTGGTGTCTGTATATGGTAGAGATACTGTATATACTGTAATGACCTGGCTAGATCATAAAGGGGATACTAGTTGGTGTCTGTATATGGTAGAGATACTGTATATACTGTAATGACCTGGCTAGATCATAAAGGGGATACTAGTTGGTGTCTGTATATGGTAGAGATACTGTATATACTGTAATGACCTGGCTAGATCATAAAGGGGATACTAGTTGGTGTCTGTATATGGTAGAGAAACTGTATATACTGTAATGACCTGGATAGATCATAAAGGGGATACTGGTTGGTGTCTGTATATGGTAGAGATACTGTATATACTGTATTGACCTGGCTAGATCATAAAGGGGATACTAGTTGGTGTCTGTATATGGTAGAGAAACTGTATATACTGTAATGACCTGGATAGATCATAAAGGGGATAATAGTTGGTGTCTGTATATGGTAGAGATACTGTATATACTGTAATGACCTGGCTAGATCATAAAGGGGATACTAGTTGGTGTCTGTATATGGTAGAGATACTGTATATACTGTAATGACCTGGCTAGATCATAAAGGGGATACTAGTTGGTGTCTGTATATGGTAGAGATACTGTATATACTGTAATGACCTGGCTAGATCATAAAGGGGATACTAGTTGGTGTCTGTATATGGTAGAGATACTGTATATACTGTAATGACCTGGCTAGATCATAAAGGGGATACTAGTTGGTGTCTGTATATGGTAGAGATACTGTATATACTGTAATGACCTGGCTAGATCATAAAGGGGATACTAGTTGCTGTCTGTGTATGGTAGAGATACTGTATATACTGTAATGACCTGGCTAGATCATAAAGGGGATACTAGTTGGTGTCTGTGTATGGTAGAGATACTGTATATACTGTAATGACCTGGCTAGATCATAAAGGGGATACTAGTTGGTGTCTGTATATGGTAGAGATACTGTATATACTGTAATGACCAGGCTAGATCATAAAGGGGATACTAGTTGGTGTCTGTATATGGTAGAGATACTGTATATACTGTAATGACCTGGCTAGATCATAAAGGGGATACTAGTTGGTGTCTGTATATGGTAGAGATACTGTATATACTGTAATGACCTGGCTAGATCATAAAGGGGATACTAGTTGGTGTCTGTATATGGTAGAGATACTGTATATACTGTAATGACCTGGCTAGATCATAAAGGGGATACTAGTTGGTGTCTGTATATGGTAGAGATACTGTATATATTGTAATGACCTGGCTAGATCATAAAGGGGATACTAGTTGGTGTCTGTATATGGTAGAGATACTGTATATACTGTAATGACCTGGCTAGATCATAAAGGGGATACTAGTTGGTGTCTGTATATGGTAGAGATACTGTATATACTGTAATGACCTGGATAGATCATAAAGGGAATACTAGTTGGTGTCTGTATATGGTAGAGATACTGTATATACTGTAATGACCTGGCTAGATCATAAAGGGGATACTAGTTGGTGTCTGTATATGGTAGAGATACTGTATATACTGTAATGACCTGGCTAGATCATAAAGGGGATACTAGTTGGTGTCTGTATATGGTAGAGATACTGTATATACTGTAATGACCTGGCTAGATCATAAAGGGGATACTAGTTGGTGTCTGTATATGGTAGAGATACTGTATATACTGTAATGACCTGGCTAGATCATAAAGGGGATACTAGTTGGTGTCAGTATATGGTAGAGATACAGTATATACTGTAATGTCCTGGGTAGATCATAAAGGGGATACTAGTTGGTGTCTGTATATGGTAGAGATACTGTATATACTGTAATGACCTGGCTAGATCATAAAGGGGATACTAGTTGGTGTCTGTATATGGTAGAGATACTGTATATACTGTAATGACCTGGCTAGATCATAAAGGGGATAATAGTTGGTGTCTGTATATGGTAGAGATACTGTATATACTGTAATGACCTGGCTAGATCATAAAGGGGATACTAGTTGGTGTCTGTATATGGTAGAGATACTGTATATACTGTAATGACCTGGCTAGATCATAAAGGGGATACTAGTTGGTGTCTGTATATGGTAGAGATACTGTATATACTGTAATGACCTGGCTAGATCATAAAGGGGATACTAGTTGGTGTCTGTATATGGTAGAGATACTGTATATACTGTAATGTCCTGGCTAGATCATAAAGGGGATACTAGTTGGTGTCTGTATATGGTAGAGATACTGCATATACTGTAATGACCTGGCTAGATCATAAAGGGGATACTAGTTGGTGTCTGTATATGGTAGAGATACTGTATATACTGTAATGACCTGGATAGATCATAAAGGGGATACTAGTTGGTGTCTGTATATGGTAGAGATACTGTATATACTGTAATGACCTGGCTAGATCATAAAGGGGATACTAGTTGGTGTCTGTATATGGTAGAGATACTGTATATACTGTAATGACCAGGCTAGATCATAAAGGGGATACTAGTTGGTGTCTGTATATGGTAGAGATACTGTATATACTGTAATGACCTGGCTAGATCATAAAGGGGATACTAGTTGGTGTCTGTATATGGTAGAGATACTGTATATACTGTAATGACCTGGCTAGATCATAAAGGGGATACTAGTTGGTGTCTGTGTATGGTAGAGATACTGTATATACTGTAATGACCTGGCTAGATCATAAAGGGGATACTAGTTGGTGTCTGTATATGGTAGAGATACTGTATATACTGTAATGACCTGGCTAGATCATAAAGGGGATACTAGTTGGTGTCTGTATATGGTAGAGATACTGTATATACTGTAATGACCTGGCTAGATCATAAAGGGGATACTAGTTGGTGTCTGTATATGGTAGAGATACTGTATATACTGTAATGACCTGGCTAGATCATAAAGGGGATACTAGTTGGTGTCTGTATATGGTAGAGATACTGTATATACTGTAATGACCTGGCTAGATCATAAAGGGGATACTAGTTGGTGTCTGTATATGGTAGAGATACTGTATATACTGTAATGACCTGGCTAGATCATAAAGGGGATACTAGTTGGTGTCTGTATATGGTAGAGATACTGTATATACTGTAATGACCTGGCTAGATCATAAAGGGGATACTAGTTGGTGTCAGTATATAGTAGAGATACTGTATATACTGTAATGACCTGGCTAGATCATAAAGGGGATACTAGTTGGTGTCAGTATATGGTAGAGATACTGTATATACTGTAATGACCTGGCTAGATCATAAAGGGGATACTAGTTGGTGTCTGTATGTGGTAGAGATACTGTATATACTGTAATGACCTGGCTAGATCATAAAGGGGATACTAGTTGGTGTCTGTATATGGTAGAGATACTGTATATACTGTAATGACCTGGCTAGATCATAAAGGGGATACTAGTTGGTGTCAGTATATGGTAGAGATACTGTTTAAACCTTAGTGTGATTGTAGTCTGTCATTGTCTCCGGTTTCTTCTTCTGGTCACTGACGGTGGCAACAGTGGGGTGAATGGAAGAAAACACTCTCCATCACACTGTGAGTGTTGCTTTACCACTCTCCATCACACTGTGAGTGTTGCTTTACCACTCTCCATCACACCGTGAGTGTTGCTTTACCACTCTCTACATACTGTGAGTGTTGCTTTACCACTCTCCATGACACTGTGAGTGATGCTTTACCACTCTCCATCACACTGTGAGTGTTGCTTTACCACTCTCCATCACACTGTGAGTGTTGCTTTACCACTCTCCATCACACTGTGAGTGTTGCTTTACCACTCTCCATCACACTGTGAGTGTTGCTTTACCTCTCTCCATCACACTGTGAGTGTTGCTTTACCACTCTCCATCACACTGTGAGTGTTGCTTTACCTCTCTCCATCACACTGTGAGTGTTGCTTTACCACTCTCCATCACACTGTGAGTGTTGCTTTACCACTCTCCATCACACCGTGAGTGTTGCTTTACCACTCTCCATCACACTGTGAGTGTTGCTTTACCACTCTCCATCACACCGTGAGTGTTGCTTTACCACTCTCCATCACACTGTGAGTGTTGCTTTACCACTCTCTACACACTGTGAGTGTTGCTTTACCACTCTCTACACACTGTGAGTGTTGCTTTACCACTCTCCATCACACAGTGTGTGTTGCTTTACCTCTCTCCATCACACTGTGAGTGTTGCTTAACCTCTCTCCATCGCACTGTGATGGAGAGAAGCTCGGAATCGTCTGTGGCCGATGATTGAGAGAGCAAGGAAGGAAGGGAAAAGTGCATACTTTGCCGGAGCTAAGGCTTTTGGTAATGGAAGGGAAATTCACGCTGACGCCTAGTTTGTTGACTGCTGGATTTATCAAGTGAGTTGTGCAGGACTGAGTTTTATTTGCATCTGATAAAACTTTATATTTCTTGAGGAAAGAGCATTGTTTGTGTGAGCCAAACTTATTTTATATCTAAAAAAAAATGTATGGCAGGGAAATTCGCACTGACACTTAAAGCTAGCTTGATGGCTATTCGTTTTTACCAATCTATGGTAAAATGTTATTTGCAATTGTATAAAAATATGTATATATATAATTTAGGTCAACCACTTGCGTGGTGCAAAGGACTGTTTTTATTTGCAACTAGTAAGAACTTTTCTTTTTGTGAGACCCTGATTCGTGTGAACGTATACAAGTTTAATATTCTTCATATAGTCACTGATAGTAAATGTCCATTTCTGTTTTTTCTATTAATGCCAGGGGAATCCGTAATATTTTGAAAAGGAAATATTTATTTTTTTGTATTGTAAGGGTAAGAGTGCCGACTTTTATTTCATTCAAGAAACTCATGCCTGTTCCACAGATACTGCGTTTTGGGAGTGTCAATGGGGGAATGATATTTGGTTTTCATTTGGTACTAATCGGTCAGCAGGTGTTGCTATTTTAAAAGGCAACTTTAAGGGTCATATATTGAGTCATGAAGCAGATAATACAGGGAGATGGATTATACTATTGGTAGATGTCAACCATGTTCAATTCATTGTTGTAAATACTTATGCTTCCAATAACAAGTCAAGTAACTGTATTTTATTTAGAGACATTGAGAGGAAAATAAGTAAAATTATGTCTAAATTCCCATTGGCCAAAGTAATATGGGGTGGAGATTTTAATACATGATAATCTAGATAGATGACCTCCTAAGGATAGCAATTCTGTTTGTGAGATAAGGAATATATGTCTAAGGTTAGGTGTTCTAGATATTTGGAGACATAAGAACCCAGATAAGATTATGTTTACATGGAGTACTAAAGATTTATCTATACAATCCCGTATTGATTTCTGGCTGATATCTGAAGATATGGCTGACAAGGTTGAAACAGTCTCGATTGAACCATCGATTTTAACAGACCACAAAGGGATCTCAATAAAGATAAATATGCATGGTTTGTCAACAAAAAAAGTTAGCAAAGGTTACTGGAAAATGAACAAGACTTTACTAGAGAAGGAAGTAGCAGGAATTAATGATAAATACTGGAATTGTGCCTGTGTTATGAATACGTTTGGAAGTTACTGGGAGCTAATGAAATTTGATTAAGGCTTTTGGCTATTTCAATGGGGAAAGAAATTGCTCGTGCCAAGAGAGAAAGAATATGACATCATAAAGGGAATAATGGATAATACTAAAAAAAGTTAACTAACTAATCAGGAATTACTGGAGCTATCATCATTGCAAATACAGTTAGACTGTATCTACGAGGAAAAGGCCCGGGGAACGTTTATAAGGTCAAGACGAAAATGGATGGAAAAGGGAGAGAAAAATACAAAATATTTCTTTAATTTAGAAAAAAAGGCAGGCGAAAAGACTTCCATATGTAAATTAATGATTAATAATACTCCCAATGAAAATCCAAAAGAAATCTCTCAGCATGTTGCCCAGTTTTATCAGAATCTGTATACATCAGCCCAGCCAACTTCCAATATGGATCTTTTCTTAGACAATGTAGCAAACATTGCTAAGAAGATAGATAATGATTTCAGGGATTTTTGTGATGATGCGTTATCTGAAATTGAGATAAAAGACTGTATTAAAAGCCTTAAGGACAATAGGTCCCCTGGAAATTATGGTTTAATAAGAAAGATTTATAAAGCATTCAATGATAAATTGATTCCTTTCATTCTTGCTATGTTTCAAGAATCAATAGAAAAAGGGGAGTTACCGGCTTCCTTAAAGCAAGGTGTAATTACTTTGATTCCCAAACCTAATAAGGATACTCTTTATACAGACAACTGGCGACCCATTAGCCTGTTGAATAATGATGGGAAATTATTTGCCCTTGTACTTGCTAAGAGGTTGAAACGAGGCTTGCATCATATAATTGATGAACAATCTGGTTTTATGCATGCTCGACACATTAGTAATAACATCAGGTTGATCTTAGATATGATTGACTATAATGACCTCATCCTTGATGATAGTTTTCTTATGTTTGTTGATTTTTATAAAGCTTTTGACACTGTAGAAAATGAGTTTATGTTCAAAGCAATATGTTTTTTGGGGTTTGGTGACTATTTTTTGAAAGCAGTCCAAACTTTATATAGTGGTTGTACAAGCTCTGTAAAATTAGCTCGCGGGAGATCCCAAAGATTTGATATTGGCCGTGGCATTAGGCCCAATTAGTCCATTTGTATTTTTATTGGTTACTCAAATTATGGCCTTTCATATCAAAAAAGGGAATTTATGGTGTTTCAGCACTTGGCAAGGAATTTAAACTATGTCAACTGGCTGATGATACCACCATATTTTTAAGAGACAGGAATGAGGTTTCTAAAGCAGTTTCCTGTATTGAAGACTTTTCCTTAGTTTCGGGTTTGAAAATTAATATCAATAAGTTAGTCTTATTTCCACTCAAGGATTGTGTTTTACAGGAAGTATATGGTATCCCAATTAAAGATAAGGTTACTTATCTTGAAATTGTTATATCCAAGGATGAAAAACAAAGGAGTGAATTGAACTTTAACTCCATTATTGAGAAAACAAAGAAGAAATTGAACTTCTGGTTGATGAGAGATATTTCGTTATACGGTTGGGTTTTATTTTCCAAAGCTGAAGGGTTATCCATATTGGTTTATGTCTCGTTATCACTTGGCTTACCCCCTAAAATTATAGAGGACTTAGATAAGATTCTTTATCATTTTATTTGGAGGAACAAGCCTCACTATCTACGAAAATATATTCTCACTAATACCCAAGAACAAGGTCTTGAGGTTTTAGATTTCAATACTCCAAATAATACTTTTAAAATAAATGTAAAAAAAAATGGATTCTGAAGTATGTTAAGAACCAGAACAGTATTTGGAATGTTTTCCCTAAGTATTTATTTGACTCTGTTGGTGGTTTCGAATTTTGCTTCGATGTAATTTTGATATTGATAAAATCCCAGTAAAGTTGGCCAAATTCCATAAGCAGACAATTCTAGATTGGATGTTAGCGTATAAACACAAATACTTTTTATGGAACAAAGATATATGATTTAAAAATAAGTATTTTTTATAACTGGTTTGAGAATACAATTATTTTAGTTGGTCAGTTACTGAATAAGGATGGATATCTACTCTCATATGGGGAATTTCTTGATAAGTTTAAAATTCCAATTACCCCAAAAGAATATGCAATTGTTTTTGATGCGATTCCAAGGGGCGGGTTGTCTCCTTTAAATTCCTCTGTGGTTGATGTAACAGATTTACATGAAAATATATTCATTGGCATTGGTATTGGTAGAGCATGGTGTTTGCAACACCAGGGTTGTTGGTTCGATTCCCACGGGGGGCCAGCACAGAAAAAATAAATAAAAAATGTATGAAATGAAATGTATGCATTCACTACTGTAAGTCGCTCTGGATAAGATGACTAAAATGTAAATGTAAAATAAATGTAGTAATAAACAGATTAGGAATATTGTTTATGATACTACAATTCTCTCAGCAAGATTCTTTTGGTCAGATATCTATGGTGATATACAATGGGGGAAAGCATGGAAAATTGCTAACAAATATTGTATCAGTAACAAAGTAAAGGAAGTTTCATTTGAAATGTTACATAGAATTTATCCTGTGAAACATGTTTTGGAAAGATTCAAGCTGTCACGACCGTCGTATGAATAATTAGACCAAGGCGCAGCGTGAGTAGAGTTCCACATTTTAATAATAGTGAAACTTCCAAAAACAACAAAGCTATAACGATCGTGAAACACGTAGCGCACATAGGCACTCACACAAAACAATATCCCACATCGCAGGTGGGACAAAAAGGACACACTAAGTATGATCCCCAATAAGAGGTAACGATTATCAGCTGCCTCCAATTGGGAACCATATACACACACCAACATAGAAATATAATACCTAGAAACCCCCCTAGTCACGCCCTGACCTAAAACACCATAGAGAACCCCGAGGGCTCTCTATGGTCAGGGCGTGACACAAGCTGAATATTGAATATAACTGTGATTTCTGTGGAATGGAAAAGGAGACCATTTTTGCATTTGTTTTTTACCTGTATTTATAGCAGAATGATTTGGATTGACATACAGAATTTTGTTACAAAATAAATAGGGCCGGTTGTACTATTTAATGGTTTTGATATAATGATTTATTTCAGAAATTCTGACGTAGATAAAGATGTAGCATATTTAATTCAACTGCTAATAATACTAGGTACATTTCATATTCACAAATGCCAATGGCCTAATTCAAAACCTAACTTTTTTCACTTTATAAATGAGTTTAAACAATATGGCATCACTAACTATAATGAAAAACAAAAAGGCAATTAAAACTTGTAGTCTTAATGAATATGATTTGTTTGTTTAGGATTCCTGGCAATGTAAATAGTTTGTTAGTACGCTTGTTTGCATGTGACTATTCCTCTTTTGTTTGATGATATTTGTTAATAAAGAAAAGTAAAAAAGAGTGCCCTGTATAAGTTGAAGTCATATTGAACAACTACCAGAGAGAACCTTCTCTACATAGGAATTGCATACCATATTTTTTCCCATACATCAAAATAATACTTTATTGTCAATCAGCAATTACTTACTTAGATAAGGCCTCAACAAGGCCCCAGTTAATGGTTGAAAATAACTTATGTCAGTGCCAATGAGTTACACTGAGTGTATAAAATATTAAGATCACCTGCTCTTTCCATGACATATGCTGACCAGGTGAATCCAGGTTAACGCTATAATCCCTTATGGATGTCACTAGTTAAATCCACTTAAATAAGTATAGATAAAGAGGAGGAGAAAGGTTTAAAAAAATATTGTAAGGCTTGAGACAATTGAGACATGGATTGTGTATGTGTGCCATTTAAAGGGTGAATGGGCAAGACAAAATATTTACATGCCTTTCAACGGGGCATGGTTGTATGTGCCAGGGGTACCAGTTTGTGTCAAGAACTGCAATGCTGCTGGGTTTTTTACGCTCAACAGTTTCCCGTGTGTATGAAGAATGGTTCACCACTCAAAAGACAATTTGACACAACTGTGGGAAGCATTGGAGTCAACATGGGCCAGCATCCCTGTGAATGTGTTGTACACTCAGTACATTAATAGTATTGGTACCGTGTTCTTGCCGTAACCTGTAAAGCTGGAGCAGCCTGCGAGGCAGGGGGAGGTGTAGGTGATGCCATTGTCTGAACACACATGGTCCCACTCCCCAGCCAAGCAGGAGCAGTCTCTGTTACACTCTGACAACAGGCTGCCATCGTACACCAGGGGACCTGGGGGACAGAGAAAATGGCTGGTAATAATGATGTTTAAATAATTGTGTCTGAACTATCATTGACATAGGCACAGTGACAAAACAGCCAGGAATCCTGGCTCAGTAACAACCATACTGTATATTCCCACAAGAGGGAGCCCAGGAAGAGGCCCATGTGTGTTTTGGTCTAACTCTCCCTCATATTCCACTGATCAAAACTTTTGTTTTTATCAACCCACACACCCCCCAACCAACCAACCAATCAGATGTCATATTTACCCGTTGTAGGACACGGTCAGACCAGCCACCTTAACGTTGTCACACTTAGTGCCAGACTGCAGAAGGAGGAGGTAGGCCATGAAGGAGGTGACGAAAGACAGCTGGGCTCCAGACACAACGCCAAGCTTATACCTCTTCATCAGTAGACCTCCCAGGAATATCCCCACCGCACCCACAGGCAGGTTCACCTCACCTGGAAAAGTTATACTCACACGTCTTTAGTGCTGCCAGTGTGCTGGAGTTTCATTTCCACTCATGTTCAACAAACCTACAGGGGATGGGAGAAAACAAAAAAAATAGAATTTAATGCCATTCAACATCAATACTGACAGGATGGAACATTTCAGTTGGAGCATGTCCATGTTTCTATGGCTTCGTTAAGACAGGCAGCCCAATTCAGTAGTTTTTTGAGTAATTGGTATTTTGACCAATCAGATATGCTCTGAAAAAGAGCTGATGCGAAAATATGTAATGTGATTGGTCAAAAGATCAATTAGTGGAAAAAATATCATAATTGGGCTGCCTGTCTAAACGCATCCCTTGTCTCTCTGTCTCTGACCCAAACCTCAGTCCTTGCATCGATTACAGAGGGCTGAAAAGGATTACGATCAAGAATCGTTACCCCCTACCCGATGTCCGCCACCTTGGAGTTGGCCCTAGGAGCCCAATTCTTCACCAAACTGGACCTCCGCAACGCTTAAAATCTGGTGAGAATCAGGGAGGGAGATGAGTGGAAAACTGCTTTTAACACCCCTAGTGGTCACTGAGTATTTAGTCATGACCTTCGGAATATCGAACTCACCGGCATTCTTTCAAGCATTGATCAATGACACTCTTAGGGATATGTTGAATGTGTTCGTCTTTGTTTACCTCGACGACATCCTGATCTTCTCCAAAAACCCTTCCGGAACACATTCGGCCCTGTCCCACCTCACTCAAGCAGGTTTTTGCTGGAATCTCGAGGCTGACAGGGCATTCATAGAGCTCAAGGGACGTTTCAACTCCGGACCCATCCTCGTTCATCCTGATCCTACTCGTCCCTTTGTGGTAGAGGTGGACGCCTCGGACACCGGAGCTGGTGCGGTCCTTTCACAGCGGAACGAGGAGGACAAGAAACTGCACCCATGCGCATTTTATTTTTTTTTTACTAAAAATGGCATATCAGTTTGGATACTAGGCTGCAACAACATAGCAGCACATAAAACAATGTTAGGGGTTTGACAGTAGAGTCATGGACAAACGCCAGTCAATCAATTAATAGGAACAACTAGAAAACTGGACAATATTGAGAGCAGACTCTGAACCACAAGAAAAACGGATCATACTGTAGTCTGTATCTAGTTTTTACTACATGAATTCTCAAGCAACTCAATGTTATTGTTGATACCCATCTCAAAGCTGCAGTCTATGAGTCCGATGAGAGAGCTGGACAGGTCAAAGTGTCTCTCTGAGTGATGGCACACTTCATGTAGGTCCCTGACAGAGCTTTGGTGAAGGAGGCGAACGACAGGGCCACAATGAACTGCTGACAAACACAAGAGACAGAACATTAGTGTGTGTTTGTCCGTGTGTATGTGCATGCGTGGATGCGTGTGCAGACAGAGTGCATGTGTAGCTGAGGTGGCCTGCAAAAGTAAAAAGAACGGACACAAGTTTACGTCTGCAAAGTTCTGGCGCTTTCTTTATTCTGAAGAATGTTTTTTTTTCTCTTGTTCAATTGTCTATTTTCTTGTTAGTACTTTGAAAATATTCACATCAAACAAGTGCACATTTTAAATTACACAACATAAATGCACTTTACCTAAAGCACAACTCAAAAATGTTCCACAAATAACCCTGTCTTAGTGTATGGTTTCACATGAAAACCACAATGTATTTCACATTCATACAATAGAAACACCTATATATGAAAACATAACTGAATGTTTTTCTATATACCGCTACCTCTATAGAAAACTGACAACAATACATTCAGCTTTAAGATAGTGGCACCTCCAGAAAATCGTCTCTCTCTCACTGTATGCACTAAAAGTCCACCAGACTGAGCGTGCTCGGCCAGTTTACCAGCTAGTGAGCACAATTTTACACAAAAAAAACAATAACATGTAAAACCAACTCAGAAATCCCTAACAAATGGATTCTTTATAAAAAATCTCCTAGACAAAATCCAGTACAAGTAAGCTACTCAGTAAACATAGTCTCTGTGACTCGTAAATCGTTTTTTACCTCAGCTAGCATCAAGCTAACATATACTCTCACTCAATGTAAATCACATTCTTCTCTCACTCAGTTCGACACAAAGCCAAAACAAGACCTTTCCTAACGTGATAATACCTTGACAGAGTTGTTAAATAGCATGTTATTACATATTGTGTATATATTTGAACGTTTGGAAGTTCTGTTACATACCTGTAATAGTAAAAAGAACAGACCCAGTTTAGCTCAGTAAAGTTCTGATCCTTATTCAGCAGAATGGTGAGCGCTTGGCCAGAACTTGCTGTTTCTCCTGCTACAACAGTGCAACAGCGCCATCTATTGGCCTGATGGACTGCTAACGCTAAAGTATTTAGAAAATGCAATTTAGATTCATTAAGACAAATACATAAACAAATTGGGAGGGAAATGCATAATAAAAGAGTGTCCGTTTTTAGTGACTTTGTTTTCAACCCATTACACAAGCACAATCGTACATGTGCATTTTAAAGCATTATTAAGAACCTTGAGTGTGGAACTGCAGGGCGTTTGTTGGCCTGCTTGTCAGGGACACACAGTTCCTGTTGGCTGGTCAGCTTCGCTCTGTCCTCTGCTGAATCACCCATCCTATCCAGTCAGATACGCAAAAACCACATCAATTTCACATGTGAACACGGGAAGTGTTCCAAAAACATGTTTTCATGTATTCTTCACGTAAAATGTAAGTTGAAATCATGTGGTTTTTCTGTCATGGCAGGAATATAAGATGCATTTTCATGTTATGTTTGATGTTGCATGATCTTGAAAATGCAATGTTCTTTGAGGTTCTTCCATTTTTCTTTTCCATGTATTTCCATGTATTTTCCATTTTCCATTCCCTCAGTCCTTTTCACTTTCCTTGGCAACATCAAATCAAATCAAATGTATTTATTTAGTCCTTCTTACATCAGCTGATATCTCAAAGTGCTGCACAGAAACCCAGCCTAAAACCCCAAACAGCATCGGTAGCCCTGCCCCCTGGTAAACAGCGTATGATCGCTGGATGATTCGTTTTAAGTCTAATACTAAGGGTAATGGAGAATGGAGTCGCCAATGACTACGGTTTTCAATTTGTCAGAGCTAATGCTGGGAGCCTTCGGCGTCTCAGACCCCGTAACGGGAGGAGTAGAGACCTGAGAAAGCTCAGACCCCGTAACGGGAGGAGTAGAGACCTGAGAAAGCTCAGACCCCGTAACGGGAGGAGTAGAGCCCAGAGAAGGCTCGGCCTCAGACTCCGACTCGCTGCTTAATGGGGAGAACTGGTTGAAAGTTTCTGTCGGCTTTAATCGCTGCCAAAAGTGATTCTAACATGTATTGTGAATACTTATGTAAATTAGATATTTATGTTTTTCATTTTCAATACATTTGAGAAAAAACATTTTCACTTTGTCATTATGGGGTATTGTCTGTAGCTGGGTGAGATGATAAAAAAACTATAATTTAATCCATTTGGAATTCAGGCTGTAAGAAAACAAAATGAGGAATAAGTTAAGGGGTATGAACACTTTCTGAAGGCACTGTATATCTGCAAGAAAGTGATAAATGAGCGACTCTTTGAAAGGGGGTCATATAAACATTGCCTTATTTAAAAAAAAAATTGCTATCATGCTATAATCGGCATAGTTTCTCAGACCAAATCTTCATTCTGTAAAATAAAGTAAAATACACGCTCGTAAAATACACGCTACAGGGAATGCAAAAAAAAAATGGCTTCTGCAAAGCACATATACATTGTCCAATCAACATCCACACATTGATTTCATTCTTCGGGTCTTTATTCAAACACAAACACTCTTGGAATAACATGCTCTTTCAGTGTCTTGTTGCAGGTTGTGCAATGTTCAAAAGCGTGTGAGAGATTAGCATGAATGTGTGTGTATGTCTGAGGGGTCAAGTTTGGATGGTCGTACATATGCAAATAGACTAGATTGTATATTTCAGGACCATGGACAGCAGCGATATCGGCATAGCGATATCTGTCATCCAGCACCACATGACAGTAAACAGCGGCCATCTCATGTGAAGTTGGCACTGGGGAAATCCCATGTAATGAGAAACGAGGCCTAGGAGGCAAAAAGACTGAAGTAGAAGATTCCCACAGGAACTCTATGCTAAACTGTTCTGCCACATTCATTTCAAATGTTACATCTTTCGAATTGTAAATAATAGGGAATACATCTGCAAAAAATTGAAACTGACTATTCAAACTACACTGTACAGCTTTAGTGTGTCTGTGCATCAAAGGTACATCTGTAAACAATTCAGTTCTCAGATGTCTGTTTAATGTGAGAAACAAAATGAAAAACAACTGTTAGACCATTACAATGCGGACTGTCATGCATTTTTACTATTACCAACAAGACGACGAAGTGATACGTGCCATGGAGACTTATAACGGATACTTTCCCAACACCAAAAGTTCCCACGCTGAGCGATATTGTTTACTACACTATTATGCATACAATCCAAGTCATACGTTTATTGTCATTCATACTCTTATTTGTAACCGAATATCTTTGCAAAAGTGTTCATTGTGTCAATTCAGAGCTCGGAAATATTGGAATAATGTGCTTAAGGGGACTGACACTCAAGGCGCACAACAGGATAACACAACTACCACATTTTCAATTGACAATCATTGCTTTAAATGGATGTGGTCAATAGATTTGTATAGGCATATATAAACAATGTATTTAACTTGTAAACCAAGGTTGGATTGGTAGGTCTAAGCAACATGCACCTGGATAATCACGTCATGAATCGGGACGGGCTCCTACGTCCTCATATACACATTATGACATAATAAAGAGCTTAATCTTTCACGAAATAAAGACATAGAAGCATACCCAATTATACAGGTTCTACACATTCCATTTCTCCATGGCAATAGAATGTAAACATTCTATTTTGCGCCAAACATCGCCTACAACTCAATTCTAAGTGCAGCATATTGGACGACTCCACAGTCATTGATCATTCGCGACTTTAAGTCATTCTTGTTATCTCTAGAGCATCCCGTATATCTATAGTGCTGTATTTCTTCCCCATCTTACCATGGATAGGGTTTGGTGCATTCCGGAGTTCACTTATGGTCCCACAAAGGTAATCTTAGGAGAAATTAATTTTAGCATAGTGTAAATGCCTGTGCATAATGTGCATAACAAAGCATCATTATTTTCATTATCTTCAAAGGAATTCTGTAGAAGCAGCCTTTATTTTCAGACTCTGCAGGCCTGCTGGGAGGAAACATATTACAACAAACAGGTAAGATTCATCCCACAAAAACATAAACAACAGAAAGAGAGTTGTCTTTCAAGACAGTTTAGAGAAGTTGGTCATAAGAGTTCTTAATATCACTTGCAAATTGTCAGGCATGAGTAGTTGTGAAATGTTGCGAGAGGCCCTTCTGAAAGCACATGATATGGTATTTCGTGGCATGGTCTCACACCTTACCTCATCTTGCAGAAGAAGCTCATGGTCCATTATCTGCTGCTCCAGAGTCAAGGCCAGGTCCCGCCCCATGTCACCACGGAGCACATGAGCAACTGGCTGGTGTCTCAGGGCAAAAAATCCCTTAGGGAGAGGTGAGCACCACGTCAGCACTCACCTTCACTGCCATTCCCTGCCACCAGCAGCACTAAAGGAGGTGTGGGTAAAATAAACAACAGAAAAATCACAAGCCAGGAAAGTTGAATTGCTCTGTGTTTTATTTGAAGGGTGTGGAAGGAAACCCTGGAGGAGGGAAACGACCTCGCTCGGCTGGTAAGAGAATGAGAGTTAGAGACATACTACAAGTTAGTGAGCTCTTTACTAGCCTTTCAACAACGAGTTAGCACAGCAGGATAGATCTGTTGTGAAATTACACTAATGGGACTTCCTGTTTCATACTGCAGGCCTGGGCAGTAAACACTTGCCTAAAAATGATGGACATAGAGCACGAGGCTTTCTGCAAGCTCCGCCGCTCCATGCACTCCACCTCGCCAGCTGACATGTGAGTTCCATGTACTGCCCTGCATATGACTTGATCCATTTATCTACACATCTGGAACTACGCAGAAACAGACTAAGACAGTGTTCTCTGTGAGCACATTGCACATCGTTTAGCTTTGTCTTCTCCTTTTTGTTGATTTCAGCGATCCTAAAGTCCACAGCATCGTGGAGAGAGCTGTGAGGAGCATTCTGGGCGAGCAGTCCAATGAGGCCCGTAGCAACCTGCTCAGCCCATCTCAGGTGGTGGTGGAGGTGGTGCCCAGGCTCCTCCTGGCCCTGTGGCTTCAGCCAGAGGAAGGCCATTCAGAGCACCCAATCCTAATAAGCGGGATGGCCGTGGGCATGGTGGCGGCCGTAGTGGCAGAAGCTCTCCTACATGTTAAAGGACCCTTCACATCACATCCCTTTCTCCCGGGCTGCTGCTTTTGACTCTGTGCGGTCGATCCTCGGGAGAATCAGTCAGTCCTTCTCCACGGATGACCTGCAGAGCCCTTTTTATATGAGCTCTGTCTGTGCCTTTGTGGCGGACGAGGTGCAGAGCTGCTTCCAGCCCCCTGCAGCCACCCTACCAGTCCCCCCTGTCCTCCTGGTGGCCGTCTCCACCACACGACCAGCTGACATCCAAGCAGGTGAGTAGCAATGATAGAGAGCACTCTGACAGATGCCTGTTCTGATGACATCTTGGTGCCTTGTAGTAGTAGAGCTCATCAGGATTGTTATTGTCACCCATAACACAGACCTGGCATCTTCCCACCTGGAGGTTGTGGACATCACCCCAAAAACAGAGGCAGACCCGGCTTGTTCCCACCTGGAGGTTGTGAATATCACCGTTAACACAGAGGCAGACCCGGGTTCTTCCCAACTAGATATTGTGGACATCACCCCCAAAACAGAGGCAGACCCGGCATCTTCCCACCTGGAGGTTCAAGACATCACCCAAAAAACAGAGGCAGACCCGGGTTCGTCCCACCTGGAGGATGTGAACATCAGCCGTAACACAGAGGCAGACCTGGGTTCGTCCCACCTGGAGGATGTGAACATCAGCCGTAACACAGAGGCAGACCCGGGTTCGTCCCACCTGGAGGATGTGAACATCAGCCGTAACACAGAGGCAGACCCGGGTTCGTCCCACCTGGAGGTTGTGGACATCACCCCAAAAACAGAGGCAGACCCGGCTTGTTGCCACCTGAATGTTGTGGACATCCCCACTAATACAGAGGCAGAGCCCATCTCTTCCCTCTTGGAGGTTGTGGACATCACACCTGAAGAAAGGACTCTGACGATGGCCGTCTTCACCACTCTGCCAGCTGACATCCAAGCAGGTGAGTAACACTTAGTGAGCACTTCTGACAGGTGCCGTTTGTCATGACATCTTAGTAGAACCTTTCAACTGGCCAGTGTTTAGAAGCTACGGTTTGCATTTGTTTACATTCTGTTCCTCCTTTTCCCCTTTTCAGAGGATGCTGCTGTGGTCATCCCGGATGTCACCCCACACGTCACCAAGGACGTGACACTGGATGTTCCATGCAGAGCTAGGAAAGGAGCAGTCAGGCGATTTTTCTGCAGGCTTTGGAGGGCAGTGTGCTGCTGCGCCTGCCAGAAGGAAGAGGAGGAACAATATTAATTATTCATCAGAACTTCAGAAATTATATTGAACCATAGACCATTAAAATTTTTCACATTATAATTGGACTCAATTCTGCTTTTCTTCTGTTTACTACTTAGTTTCAGAACTTTTCTATAAACTTTCACTTTGCAAGTGTGGAGTAAAATCTAGCATATTTATCCGCAAATATAAAAAAAATCATGCGAAATCCTGGAGAGATTCACCAGAGTATGAAAATGTATACACTCACTACTGTAAGTCGCTCTGGATAAGTGCGTCTGCTAAATGACTAAAATATAAAAGTAAAATGGAGCTAAACCTGTTGTATGTAGAAAATGCATGAAAGTAATCTTTCACTTTGCAAGTGTGGAGTAGGTTGTGTAAATAAGTGGGAAACATCCACATTTTAATGCTTTTAATAATTTACTTAGTACATTTAAAAAAGATTATTTGACAACAAAAAAACGAAGGGAAAGGAAAATGGCAGACGGAAGGGAGGGTGGTGTGGCAGGTGCCGCTTCTCATACGAATGCTGTTATTTTATCTAAAACATCAGGTGTACGCCGATCCCAGCAAAGTAACTCATGCAAAGATTTAAAGCGCAATGATGTGTTTTATCTCCAGTACATTGCCATGATTGTCAGTTATGTAGCTGCTCTACTGATAATCTCAGTGCGTCCTTGCTGGGATGACGCAATCAATCTACTGCCGGAGAATATCAACACCAAACACATTGGTTCACCGTTCCACGGGAGCGGACAGTACACAGCATACCATAATGTTCTGAATAATGGCCAAGTCTACCTCGCTCCCTATTCCACTGACCTGCTTAGGCGGAACAAACACAAGTCCAACATTTATCGGAAACTGTTCAACTACCTGTTCACTACCCTCCTGCTCTCCGGGGATGTGCAACTCAATCCTGGGCCTAACATCACCGAGCCAGCGATACTCACTGCAGTGGATGGCCTCGTCCACTGATCGTCGCCGCTGCGGAAGTGGGGGAGTGCTATGGTCTCATGGTTTCTCTCGACTCTTCAAACATACACAAGTCGCCATATGCGATCCCTGACTTTGCTTCTGGTACGCAAGCTGTTTTAATTAGTTCCCCGCATCCAGTGCAAGCGGGAGGGATTGTTAATTGCGCTACCGAACTGCCCCTATTCAAAACGAAACAAAACGGCCTAATCCCAGCCGTCAGAAAACGCAGAAAATCAAACTTTTTTCAATGTGTCAATCACACTATCTGAGCAGCTAACCGATCGCTGCAGCTGTACATAGTCCATCTGTAAATAGTCCACCCAATCTACCTACCTCTTCCCCATATTGTTTTTATTTACTTTGCTGCTCTTTTGCACACCAGTATCACTACTTACACACCATCATCTGCTCATCATCATCTGCTCATCTGTCACTCCAGTGTTAATCTGCTAACTGTAATTACTTTGCTACTACGGCCTATTTATTGCCATACCTCCTCATGCCATTTGCACACACTGTACAAAGACTTTTTTTTTTCTATTGTGTTATTGACTGTACGCTTGTTTATTCCATGTAACTCTGTGTTGTCGTGTCTGTCGCACTGCTTTGCTTTATCTTGGCCAGGTCGCAGTTGTAAATGAGAACTTGTTCTGAACTAGCTTACCTGGTTAAATAAAGGTGAAATAATAAAAAAACTAAAAAACTCTCAAGTCATCTGGGAGCCATGAGCTAAGCCCAAGGGACTACCAGGGGGGCACTTGAACATTCGTAGTGTCGTTCCAAAAAGTGATCAAATTCAACATCTTCTCACAGACTCCAACCTTGACTTCCTCTGCCTTTCAGATACATGGCTCCATAAAAACTCTCCATATGCTGCTTTGATTGTGCCTGGCTACAATGTTTTCAGGAGAGACAGGATTGAAGGAAGAGGAGGGGGTCTGATGATTTACATTAAAGAACATATCCGATGTAAACAAATTGAGTGGTCATGTGATAATGAACTAGAATGTATTGGCCTGAACGTTACACTGTCTCCCCAAATGTCTTTTACCCTTATTGGAATGTATAGACCACCTTCCACCAAAAGTGTGTTTTTTGATCAGTTTAATAACATGCTTAGGGAATGTGATTTTGGGAACGAGGTCATCTTAATGGGAGATTTTAATATTAATTATGAAGACAAGTCTTGTAGGAAAACCCTCAAATGGATCACTAATACCTTTGACCTTACACAACTAGTTAAAGGGCCAACCAGGGTGACTTGTTGCTCTAAAACACAGATTGATTTGGTGTTCAGTAATACACCAGAGAGAGTGACGAAATCATTCAATATGGTTACTGGGCTGTCTGATCATAAGCTGACACTTATAGCCAGAAAGCTTTCTAAGAGCAGGTTTACCCTCTCTACTGTTAGAAAGACGGATCAACTAAGAATTCCTAAGAGTGAATTAAACTATTTTGAAATCACAATTAAGGGAATTAACTGGAATGATCTCTTGTCCTATACAGATGTGGAAGCTGATAGTCAGGTTTTTCTATCCACAATCCAGACTACAATAAATGGTTTCCTAAAGAAAATCAAATCCAAACCTGGCCAAAAGAGCACTCTAGCTTGGCTAAATGGAGAAATCTGGAAATTGATGAAAGAACGAGATTATGCTCTAAAAACAGCCCTAAAATCCAAATTAGAGCATGACAGACGTAGGTTTACCATGTTGAGAAATAAGGTGATGAAAGAAATCAGACAGGCCAAGGCAAACTTTTTTATTAACATAATTGGTGAAGCAAAGGGAAATTCTAAATTGATCTGGGAGAATCTAAAAAAGTTAACAGGGAAAGACCATAGTAACACTGCAAAAAGACTAGAAATCCTGGTGAATAACAATCTAACACAGGATGCAGTCGAAATAGCAATAGCCTTCAATTCCTACTTTATTGACTCTGTCAGGGTACTGACACAGAACCCCTCCACTGGTTTCTTGGGCTCAGTGCTAGTAAATGACGCTCAACCTGTCTTCATCATAAGGGAGGTTTCTGAGTCAAAGGTGAACAAGGTGATTAGCTCACTAAAGAACTCTAAAGCCAAAGATGTGTTTGGGCTGGACTCTACCATTCTTAAAAACTACAAAGAGTCACTCATTGGCCCCATTACTAAGGTCACCAACACATCTATTGGTCTGGGGGTGTTTCCAAGGGTATGGAAGTCGGCCATAATAACGGCTATCTTTAAATCGGGCGACCCTGCTGACGTGAGTAACTACAGGCTCATTAGTATACTACCTGTGGTGTCGAAGGTTGTTGAAAAGTGTGTAGCAGAACAACTGATTGCCCACCTCAACAACAGCCTCTTCACATTACACTCCATGCAGTTTGGCTTCAGAGCGAAACACTCCACAGAAACGGCCGACTGCTTTCTTCTGGAAAATGTGAAGTCCAAGATGGACAAAGGGGGCGTTATTGGGGCTGTGTTTCTGGACCTAAGGAAGGCTTTTGATACTGTTAACCATGAGATTCTCGCCACAAAATTGTCCAAGTTCAACTTTTCCCCCCGATGCCTTGAGATGGATGAAATTATACTTTGAAGGCAGAACTCAGTGTGTCAGAGTGAGCAGTGAGCTGTCGCCCACTCTTAGCTATGATGTGGGTGTGCCCCAAGGGTCAATACTGGGGTCCCTCCTGTTCAGCCTGTAAATTAATGATCTGCCTTCTGTCTGTACTGGGTCTGAAGTTCAAATGTATGCAGACGATACAGTGATATATGTGCATGCAAAGAGCAAACAACAAGCTGCACAAGAACTCACAACTGTAATGGTCCAAGTTACAAAGTGGCTCAGTGACTCGTGTTTGCATCTCAATGTGAAAAAAGCTGTCTGCATGTTCTTCACAAAGAGGGCAACAGATGCTACTGAGCCAGATGTCTATGTGTCAGGGGAGAAGCTCCAGGTGGTGAGCTCCTGAGTTGGGAAAATCTTGTGCAATACACTGACGCATGTCTTGTATTCAAGATCCTAAATGGCCTGGCTCCCCCTCCATTCCTTATTTTTATTAAACAGAAAACCCAAACATATGGCAGCAGATCCACAAGGTCTGCCATGAGAGGTGAATGTATAGTTCCCTTAAGGAAAAGCACCTTTAGTAAATCCGCTTTCTCTGTGAGAGCTTCCCATACCTGGAATACACTGCCATCAGACACACATAACTGCAACACCTATCACACTTTCACAAAAAACATGAAGACATGGCTAAAGGTCAATCATATTTGTGAACATAATCCCTAGCTGTGTATTGCCGCTTTCCATGTTGTCTGTAGCTTGTGAGGTGTGGAAACACTGTTGCTTTAATGGATTTTGTCTTGTTGCTTTTTTGTTCTATGTTGCTCTGTCTGTATGCTACGTCTTGCTTGTCCTATGTTGCTCTGCGTGTGCTCACTGCTCAATGATTGTCTATTTGTAATTGTTTTTTAATAACCTGCCCAGGGACTGGGGTTGAAAATTAGCCGGCTGGCTAACTGGCTTAACTGAAACGTTGATAAATGTGCACTGTCCCTGTAAAAATAAAATAAACAGAAACCAACGTTGAGTTGAGGTGCAACCAAAAACTTGAATGATCATAGAAAAGGAAAAAGCGCAACTCTTGCTCACTATAAAAAATGCATTGCTTTATTCAAGCAAGGTTAAAAGATTAACGTTTCGGCCTAGTCTATGACGATATGCAAGTTGTGTTTGCCCAGGAAAAGGGAGACCCAGACTCACCCTGGTTCTTGAGGGTTGAAGACAGTGAAAAAGTATCATTAAGTAAATGGGACTTTTCAATTCTTGAATACAAATCTTTAATGAACATGAATTTAAATACAATTGACTTGAGGATCAGAGCAGGCAGACTGACTGGCTAGCCCTGAAGGCCCTCTGCCTCTACCTCTGTGTGGTTCATCTCAACCAAGAGGTTGTGTGGGTTGTCTTTCTCTCTGTGGGTGTGAATCACTATGACCTCTCCCTCTGCCTGCCATTTGGCTGATCAGAAGCCTTCTGCTCTTTCTTGCTCACATGAACAGGAGGAATGGCCTCTGGGGTCAGGACGGGATAGGACGGGATAGGACACATCACAACACTGCTGCTCATTCATATTCAAACACACCTCAGAGTACGCATACAAATGTGGACGCCCCCCCCCCCACACACACAATGAGATTACCTGTACATATCAGAATCATATATTCGACAGCCACCTCTTCCCCCACATGTATTGGGGCCAGGGTCCGAAAGTCCAGGGCGAACTCCTGGGCGCTCCTCGTCCCCTGCCTCAAGTGGAAGAGACGTTCACCCGCCGCTCTACCCTCGGGCGGGTGGTCGAAGACTGCTCGGAAGCGCGGGTGAACTCCTCGAAGTGGTCCAGCGCTGCATCTCCTTCTACCCACATGGCGTTAGCCCACTCCAGGGCTTTCCCCCGAGAGGCACGAGACGAGGGCGGACACCCTCTCACGTCCCGAAGGAGCCGGTACAGGTCCAGCTGCAGCAGGAAACCCTGGCAGCATGCCGCCGTCCCATCATACTCCCCGGGAACAGCGAGACGAATCCCACTGGGACCAGGTACAGGAGGGGCGAGTAGTGGCGACCCCTGTTGTGCTGGTGGAGGCGCTGGAGGGACTCCCTGTCTCTCCCAGCGGTCCATCGTCTGAACGACGCGGTCCATAACGGCGCCGAGATGGTGGAGCATCGCCGTGTGCTCTCGGACGTGCTCCTCGACCCCTACATCAGGGGTACCTGCTCCTGCTGACTCCATAAGGCAGGGTGTGGTATTCTGTCAGAGTGTGCGCAACTGGTCGAAGGAAGTCAGGTGCAGGAGAGCAGAGATGAGTGAACAGGCACGCTTTATTAGGCAGAGGAAAACAGCCGGACGCAACTGCGTAACAACACTCCGGCCCAAGGAAAAAGCGAGCGCACAAATACACAAAATAGTGCAAAATACAAAAACCACGGGTTAACATAATACCCGGCGCAAAACTAGCCTGTAGCGTCACACACAAAACGAACTAACAATACCACACACAGACACGAGGGGACCTCAGGATAATATACACGTAGAGTAATGAGGGGATGTAAACCAGGTGTGTGGAAAAACAAGACAAAACAAATGGGAAATGAAAGGTGGAGCGGTGATGGCTTGAAGACCGGTGACGTCGACCACCGAACGCCGCCCGAACAAGAGGAACCGACTTCGGCAGGAGTCGTGACACCATGGGAAATAAAGAAATATAGTTTAAGTGAATTGGAAAGAGTAAGAATGAAAAACTAAAGAAAAGCTGTAAACGGCTGTCACCTGTGCTGACATGATTAAAAGTGAAGTAAACCTTACTTTTCGCGTTGTAGTTTATATGATAAGCTCATTGGAAGGGTAACAAATTTGAAGGCACCGCTGAGATTTATTTTCATATGAGCACCAGCCCATATTCCTGGAACGGACAACGAGTGAGAGACATTGGGAGAGCAGCTAGCTAGCTAACGTTAGCAGGCTAACCACCTAACGGAGTGTAGCTATCTTGCCATTGCCTGCATTGTCGTTGTTGCCACATGAGCAGGACAATATGAGTCGAGAGAGGGAAATGTTGTTGGATGAAATCGAACAGAGTTTATGGACTTTAACTGAGGACAATTTACGGCACTTGTGTGTACGTTGTGGAATAGGAGGTGTAGATGACTGAGGTAAAAGGAAAGAGCCATCGCGCTTTGCGATGCAAATTGATGGAAGATTACTGTGAGAAGGAGGATTTAATGGAATCAGAGGATGAGGGAATGTCTTGGCTGCTTCAACTGAAAGGCGAAATCAAAGGAATGTCGGACTCTGAGGATACTGTGAAAGTCTGCCTACAAGTCCCAGCCAGTCGGCGACAGCGAACCCAGCGGAGAGACGGGAGCTGCGGCAGAACGAAAAGAAGAGGGAGGGGCTCCTCAGCCCAGCAGAGAAGTGGTCTCAGCTCCAGAAAGGCACCCACCACAGAGAGAGAATGGAGTGAGTATGTCCAGTTGGAAAGACTATAAAATTCATGGACAGATCGGAGATCAAAATCAAAAAGATAAGCTCAGCTTCAGCAGCCTAGAACATCATATTGAAAATGGACGGAGAAAAGGATACCATGAATTAGAAATCATAGAAGCAGTAATCAGAGCTGTGAGCCCAGGGCTTAAGATGAGGAGTTATCTGGGGGACACATATCTTGAGGACACATTATGCAGAGAGGGATGCTACTGAACTGTATCACAAGTTGACTAAAGCAACACGGCCTTGGACTTCCTAGTCCGAGTCTTTAACCTGAGACAGAAAGTGTTATCAGCCTCAGCTCGTGCCCAAGCAGGACTGAAATATGGCACAGTTAGTCAAGAGTCAATGCCTGCAGGCCATTGTTACAGGATTAACAAATGATAATGTCAGGGCAGAGATGAGAGTGCATCTCCAGAATATTAACACTAGTGATGAACTGTTGCTTGAGAAAATGCAAATTGCCCAGGGCAATGAAAGCGAACGCATGCAAAAGGCCAGGATTTCCCGTAAGTTAACACTCACACGAGTGAACGAAGTATAGAGTGAGGATAACTGGGATAGAGGAAAGGAATGTGAAGAGGCAGAGCCCTCACAGACCACAGTCCGAAAACAAAATAAATATATTGCTCAAAAAAATAAAGGGAACACTAACACAACACAATGTAACTCCAAGTCAATCACACTTCTGTGAAATCAAACTGTCCACTTAGGAAACAACACTGATTGAAAATAAATTTCACATGCTGTTGTGCAAATGGACAACAGGTGGACATTATAGGCAATAAGCAAGACACCCCCAATAAAGGAGTGGTTCTGCAGGTGGAGACCACAGATCACTTCTCAGTTCCCATGCTTCCTGGTTGATGTTTTGGTCACTTTTGAATGCTGGCGGTGCTTTCACTCTAGTGGTAGCATGAGACGGAGTCTACAACCCACACAAGTGGCTCAGGTAGTGCAGCTCATCCAGGATGGCACATCAATGCGAGCTGTGGCAAGAAGGTTTGCTGTGTCTATCAGCGTAGTGTCCAGAGCATGGAGGCGCTACCAGGAGACAGGCCAGTACATCAGGAGACGTGGAGGAGGCCGTAGGAGGGCAACAACCCAGCAGCAGGACCGCTACCTCCGCCTTTGTGCATAGAGGAGCACTGCCAGAGCCCTGCAAAATGACCTCCAGCAGGCCACAAATGTGCATGTGTCTGCTCAAACGGTCAGAAACAGCCCCCTGGCCTCAACAGGATAAGGATCAGAACTTTACTGAGCTAAACTGGGTCTGTTCTTTTTACTATTACAGGTATGTAACAGAACTTCCAAACGTTCAAATATATACACAATATGTAATAACATGCTATTTAACAACTCTGTCAAGGTATTATCACGTTAGGAAAGGTTTTGTTTTGGCTTTGTGTCGAACTGAGTGAGAGAAGAACGTGATTTACATTGAGTGAGAGTAAATGTTAGCTTGATGCTAGCTAAGGTAAAAAACGATTTACGAGTCACAGAGACTATGTTTACTGAGTAGCTTACTTGTACTGGATTTTGTCTAGGAGATTTTTTTATAAAGAATCCATTTGTTAGGGATTTCTGAGTTGGTTTTACATGTTATTGTTTTTTTGGTGTAAAATTGTGCTATCTAGCTGGTAAACTGGGCGAGCACGCTCAGTCTGGTGGACTTTTAGTGCATACAGTGAGAGAGAGACAATTTTCTGGAGGTGCCACTATCTTAAAGCTGAATGTATTGTTGTCAGTTTTCTATAGAGGTAGCGGTATATAGAAAAACATTCAGTTATGTTTTCATATATAGGTGTTTCTATTGTATGAATGTGAAATACATTGTGGTTTTCATGTGAAACCATACACTAAGACAGGGTTATTTGTGGAACATTTTTGAGTTGTGCTTTAGGTAAAGTGCATTTATGTTGTGTAATTTAAAATGTGCACTTGTTTGATGTGAATATTTTCAAAGTACTAACAAGAAAATAGACAATTGAACAAGAGAAAAAAAAACATTCTTCAGAATAAAGAAAGCGCCAGAACTTTGCAGACGTAAACTTGTGTCCGTTCTTTTTACTTTTGCAGGCCACCTCAGCTACACATGCACTCTGTCTGCACACGCATCCACGCATGCACATACACACGGACAAACACACACTAATGTTCTGTCTCTTGTGTTTGTCAGCAGTTCATCGTGGCCCTGTCGTTCGCCTCCTTCACCAAAGCTCTGTCAGGGACCTACATGAAGTGTGCCATCACTCAGAGAGACACTTTGACCTGTCCAGCTCTCTCATCGGACTCATAGACTGCAGCTTTGAGATGGGTATCAACAATAACATTGAGTTGCTTGAGAATTCATGTAGTAAAAACTAGATACAGACGACAGTATGATCCGTTTTTCTTGTGGTTCAGAGTCTGCTCTCAATACTGTCCAGTTTTCTAGTTGTTCCTATTAACTGATTGATTGGCGTTTGTCCATGACTCTACTGTCAAAGCCCTAACATTGTTTTATGTGCTGCTATGTTGTTGCAGCCTAGTATCCAAACTGATATGTCATTTTTAGTCAAAATAAAAAATGCGCCTGGGTGCAGTTTCTTGTCCTCCTCGTTCCACTGTGAAAGGCCCGCACCAGCTCCGGTGTCCGAGGCGTCCACCTCTACCACAAAGGGACGAGTAGGATCAGGATGAACGAGGATGGGTCCGGAGTTGAAACGTCTCTTGAGCTCTATGAATGCCCTGTCAGCCTTGAGATTCCCGCAAAAAACCTGCTTGAGTGTGGTGGGACAGGGCCCGAATGTGTTCCGGAAGGGTTTTTGGAGAAGATCAGGATGTCGTCGAGGTAAACAAAGACGAACCCATTCAACATATCCCTAAGAGTGTCATTGATCAATGCTTGAAAAAATGCCGGTGAGTTCGATATTCCGAAGGTCATGACTAAATACTCAGTGACCACTAGGGGTGTTAAAGGCAGTTTTCCACTCATCTCCCTCCCTGATTCTCACCAGATTTAAGCGTTGCGGAGGTCCAGTTTGGTGAAGAATTGGGCTCCTAGGGCCAACTCCAAGGTGGCGGACATCGGGTAGGGGATAACGATTCTTGATCGTAATCCTTTTCAGCCCTCTGTAATCGATGCAAGGACTGAGGTTTGGGTCAGAGACAGAGAGACAAGGGATGCGTTTAGACAGGCAGCCCAATTATGATATTTTTTCCACTAATTGATCTTTTGACCAATCACATTACATATTTTCGCATCAGCTCTTTTTCAGAGCATATCTGATTGGTCAAAATACCAATTACTCAAAAAACTACTGAATTGGGCTGCCTGTCTTAACGAAGCCATAGAAACATGGACATGCTCCAACTGAAATGTTCCATCCTGTCAGTATTGATGTTGAATGGCATTAAATTCTATTTTTTTTTGTTTCTCCCATCCCTGTAGGTTTGTTGAACATGAGTGGAAATGAAACTCCAGCACACTGGCAGCACTAAAGACGTGTGAGTATAACTTTTCCAGGTGAGGTGAACCTGCCTGTGGGTGCGGTGGGGATATTCCTGGGAGGTCTACTGATGAAGAGGTATAAGCTTGGCGTTGTGTCTGGAGCCCAGCTGTCTTTCGTCACCTCCTTCATGGCCTACCACCTCCTCCTTCTGCAGTCTGGCGCTAAGTGTGACAACGTTAAGGTGGCTGGTCTGACCGTGTCCTACAACGGGTAAATATTACATCTGATTGGTTGGTTGGTTGGTTGGGGGGTGTGTGGGTTGATAAAAACAAAAGTTTTGATCAGTGGAATATGAGGGAGAGTTAGACCAAAACACACATGAGCCTCTTCCTGGGCTCCCTCTTGTGGGAATATACAGTATGGTTGTTACTGAGCCAGGATTCCTGGCTGTTTTGTCACTGTGCCTATGTCAATGATAGTTCAGACACAATTATTTAAACATCATTATTCCCAGCCATTTTCTCTGTCCCCCAGGTCCCCTGGTGTACGATGGCAGCCTGTTGTCAGAGTGTAACAGAGACTGCTCCTGCTTGGCTGGGGAGTGGGACCCTGTGTGTTCAGACAATGGCATCACCTACACCTCCCCCTGCCTCGCAGGCTGCTCCAGCTTTACAGGTTACGGCAAGAACACGGTACCAATACTATTAATGTACTGAGTGTACAACACATTCACAGGGATGCTGGCCCATGTTGACTCCATGCTTCCCACAGTTGTGTCAAATTGTCTTTTTGAGTGGTGAACCATTCTTCATACACACGGGAAACTGTTGAGCGTAAAAAACCCAGCAGCATTGCAGTTCTTGACACAAACTGGTACCCCTGGCACGTACAACCATGCCCCGTTGAAAGGCATGTAAATATTTTGTCTTGCCCATTCACCCTTTAAATGGCACACATACACAATCCATGTCTCAATTGTCTCAAGCCTTACAATATTTTTTTAAACCTTTCTCCTCCTCTTTATCTATACTTATTTAAGTGGATTTAACTAGTGACATCCATAAGGGATTATAGCGTTAACCTGGATTCACCTGGTCAGCATATGTCATGGAAAGAGCAGGTGATCTTAATATTTTAACACTCAGTGTAACTCATTGGCACTGACATAAGTTATTTTCAACCATTAACTGGGGCCTTGTTGAGGCCTTATCTAAGTAAGTAATTGCTGATTGACAATAAAGTATTATTTTGATGTATGGGAAAAAATATGGTATGCAATTCCTATGTAGAGAAGGTTCTCTCTGGTAGTTGTTCAATATGATTTCAACTTATACAGGGCACTCTTTTTTACTTTTCTTTATTAACAAATATCATCAAACAAAAGAAGAATAGTCACATGCAAACAAGCGTACTAACAAACTATTTACATTGCCAGGAATCCTAAACAAACAAATCATATTCATTAAGACTACAAGTTTTAATTGCCTTTTGTTTTTCATTACAGTTAGTGATGCCATATTGTTTAAACTCATTATAAAGTGAAAAAAGTTAGGTTTTGAATTAGGCCATTGGCATTTGTGAATATGAAATGTACCTAGTATTATTAGCAGTTGAATTAAATATGCTACATCTTTATCCGTCAGAATTTCTGAAATAAATCATTATATCAAACCATTAAATAGTACAACCGGCCCAATTTATTTTGTAACAAATTCTGTATGTCAATCCAAAACATTCTGCTATAAATACAGGTAAAAAACAAATGCAAAAATGGTCTCCTTTTCCATTCCACAGAAATCACAGTTATATTCAATATTCAGCTTGTGTCACGCCCTGACCCATAGAGAGCCCTCGGGGTTCTCTATGGTGTTTTAGGTCAGGGCGTGACTAGGGGGGTTTCTAGGTATTATATTTCTATGTTGGTGTGTGTATATGGTTCCCAATTGGAGGCAGCTGATAATCGTTACCTCTTATTGGGGATCATACTTAGTGTGTCCTTTTTGTCCCACCTGCGATGTGGGATATTGTTTTGTGTGAGTGCCTATGTGAGTGCCTATGAACCACACAGAGGTAGAGGCAGAGGGCCTTCAGGGCTAGCCCAGTCAGCCTGCATGCTCTGATCCTCAAGTCAATTGTATTTTAAATTCATGTTCATTAAAGATTTGTATTCAAGAATTGAAAAGTCCCATTACTTAATGATACTTTTTCGCTGTCTTCAACCCTCAAGAACCAGGGTGAGTCTGGGTCTCCCTTTTCCTGGGCAAACACAACTTGCATATCGTCATAGGACTAGGCCGAAACGTTAATCTTTTAACCTTGCTTGAATAAAGCAATGCATTTTTTATAGTGAGCAAGAGTTGCGGCTTTTTCCTTTTCTATGATCATTCAAGTTTTTGGTTGCACCTCAACTCAACGTTGGTTTCTGTTTATTTTATTTTTACAGGGACAGTGCACATTTATCAACGTTTCAGTTAAGCCAGTTAGCCAGCCGGCTAATTTTCAACGCAGTCCCTGGCAGGTTATTAAAAAACAATACAAATAGACAATCATTGAGCAGTGAGCACACGCAGAGCAACATAGGACAAGCAAGACGTAGCATACAGACAGAGCAACATAGAAGAAAAAGCAACGAGACAAAATCCATTAAAGCAACAGTGTTTCCACACCTCACAAGCTACAGACAACATGGAAAGCGGCAATACACAGCTAGGGATTATGTTCACAAATATGATTGACGCCCACTTTTTTTGCACTATGTTTGAAGGCTGTCAAATTCTGTCAGGAGGAGAATCACTTAGCCTTTCAACTCATTTTCAAATGATAGGATGCCTATTTAAAAACACTTTTTCCACATTTCAAGATAGCAGTTAGTTCAGTTTGATCTTATTAAAGACAGCTGTATCATTTTTTTATTCATTTTGACATATTGTTTGGGACCACTTTTTTTGCTATGTTTGAAGGCTGTCAGCTTCTTCTCAGGAGGAGAATCACTTAGCCTTTCAACTAATTTTCAAATGATAGGATGCCTATTTAAAAACACTTTTTCAACATTTCAAGATAGCAGTTAGTTCAGTTTGATCTTATTAAAGACAAATGAATCCACTGTGTCTGCCTTTCCACTGTGAAGACAGGTTCTACTGCCCCCTGCTGTCTGTTGATGGTACTACTACTAGACACAGTGGCAGAATAAATTAAACTAGACATTTGTTTTCATCTCAAAACCAGAGAGCAACCGCTGTCCGGTGAAGTCCACACAAAGCTTATTGCATGTAACCAAACAGTTAGGTGACCTGCAGCACGGTCAAAGCAAAATATATGTTTCAGACATTTTAGGGACGACAAAACGACTATTGCTTTAAAACGACACAGAGAGTTCAGCACCTACAGTTACGATCTGTCTTTAATTTTGCCCTTTTTTAAAACCATAAATTTGGATTAGCACATCTAACACAGCTAGCACAGCTAATGCAGCTAGCACAGCTAACACAGCTAGCACAGCTAACACTGCTAACACAGCTAGCACAGCTAACACAGCTAGCACAGCCAACACAATCAAAGGAAGCCAAATGCTCACTGGCTTCCCTTGCCTTCAACGCTACGGGCAGCAACAATGTTATACTCTTTATGTCCAGACAGCATCAGACAGGACTGAGACAGACTGTTTCACTGTCTAGACAGCATCAGACAGGACTGAGACAGACTGTTTCACTGACCGGACAGCATCAGACAGGACTGAGACAGACTGTTTCACTGACCGGACAGCATCAGACAGGACTGAGACAGACTGTTTCACTGACCGGACAGCATCAGACAGGACTGAGACAGACTGTTTCACTGACCGGACAGCATCAGACAGGACTGAGACAGACTGTTTCACTGGCCAGACAGCATCAGACAGGACTGAGACTACCCCAAAGACAACGTGTGTGAAGCAAGAGCTTCCTGTGACAACCGGAAGTTGTTAAAAACAGCCTAGAGCTATTGTCATATGGCCACCTGCAGATAGTGAAAATTATGCAACTCAACCATGTGTCATTCAGTCAATTATTAAGGTAGAGACTTCTTATTCAGGATTCTGTTTATGTCTACCCCAAAGACAACATGTGTTGAGTAAGAACTTCCTGTGACAACCGGAAGTGGTTAAAAACAGCCTAGAGCTTTTGTCATATTTCAACATGACGGAGAGTAAAGTCAGTCAGGAGTCCCTGACCTTGTCTTCTCTCAAGATGTCTGGTAGGCCCATTTAAATACCTTTTTTGGACATTTCAAGATAGCAGATGTTTGAGTTGGGTCTATTAACACAGCTGTGAGCTGTTATTTTTTTCATTTTTTCATTTTTGACAAAATGAGCAGTCCTGGAAGTGACAGATTTTGACTCATATTGAGTGATAAGACTGAGCTATTTAGAAAATCCCTTAGCCTTTCGACTAATTTTGGTTTAGTTGGACTAATTTTGGGTTAGTTCTCTCAAGAAGAACTAACCAATCTCAACATGACAGAAAGTAAGACAGGGAAACCAATCTCAACATGACAGAAAGTAAGACAGGAGAACCTATTTCAACATGACAGAGAGTCAGTCAGGAGTCCCTGACCTTATCTTCTCTCAAGAAGATGTCTGGTAGGCCCATTTAAATACCTTTTTTGGACATTTCAAGATAGCAGATGTTTGAGTTGGGTCTATTAACACAGCTGTGAGTTGTTAATTTTTTAATTTTTGACAAAATGAGCACTCTTGGAAGTGACAGATTTTGACTCATATTGAGTGATAAGACTGAGCTATTTAAAAACACTTTTTCAACATTTCAAGATAGCAGTTAGTTCAGTTTGATCTTATTAAAGACAGCTGTATCATTTTTTTTCATTTTGACATATTGTTTGGGACCACTTTTTTTGCTCTGTTTGAAGACTGTCAGCTTCTTCTCAGGAGGAGAATCACTTAGCCTTTCAACAAATTTTCAAATGATAGGATGCCTATTTAAAAACACTTTTTCAACATTTCAAGATAGCAGTTAGTTCAGTTTGATCTTATTAAAGACAGCTGTATCATTTTTTTATTCATTTTGACATATTTTTTTTTCTCTGTCATTGAACCATGTTGAGCCGTGTGCCTGGTGATTGAACAGGTTACCAGGTGTGTTTTTGAATATAGTTATTAATGGCTTCAGTGGTGTGCTGGGGTCCATTGCTTGCTAAGGGGGAACCTCCCACCCGGGTTCAGCCAACAGGGGCGCACCCAGCCCCTCTAGTTAAACTGAATGTCTCTCTCTCTCTCTCAGGCTATGAAAAAAGCCCCACCTCCTCTCGCTCAGCCATTCTAACAGTGGAAGCCAGGATCTGTGAGAAACTATGATAATAAACTGTGAACAATAATGAAGCCATGTTTGTCTTTGTGAGTGAGGATTTATTATTTAATTGTGTGATAACTTTAATTATGTGATCCATCCTCTGTTTCCTAACTGAATAAACATTTTAAGATAGCAGTTGGTTCAGTCTGATCATCTCATGTACTGTTGGAACTTTATTTGAATCCTTTTTCACAATTTTTATTTTTATTTTTTTTATGACAAATTCCAGAGCCTCTGTATACATTTGTACACATTTTTTCCCCTCTCTACTTTGTACAATGACAGAGAAAGTGGGACTCTGTCGTTTTTTCTGACAAGTTCTCTCATTGATCTCAGGTTCAGCCACCAAGGGGGTCACCCACCCTCCATGAAAACTTTCATAGGCTCTCTTTCACTCAGTAATCATGTAACAAGTGGACAGGCTCCCAGAGGCAGGGCAATCAAAGGCTCCAAGTCACTGAAGTGCCCATCAGCCCAGCCATTGTTATTATTCCTACCAGCCGTTCTACATGCAAACAATTTAAAACACTATAGTAAAAATTATTTATATTTTCTAGTCTGAGAGGTTCTGAATAGAACCTGTTTCCAAACAGTATGAATAATAACAATGGCTGGGCTGATGGGCAGTTCAGTGAGTTGGAGCCTTTGATTGCCCTGCCTCTGTATTACTGAATGAAAGAGAGCCCAGCCCTGAAATGAATCACCCTGATGATCTTCTAACCTCAACATAACAATGACGTAGGCAACCACCTTGGATGGACAATCAATGCAAGGTGTTAATCTCATCTCCTGAATGATCAATTTAACACAACTTTAAACACAGGGTTTTTTCTTGTTTCGATATTTAAATGTTGAAAAGGGTTGTGCCTATCTGAGTGTGTATATAATGGCCTTCTCCAGAGAAGTCATTCTCAATAGAACTTTATACTGAGAGAGAACACACTTCCAAGGAGCTGATTTTGGATTGGTACCTTTGCTGTATTCTGAAAACATTTCGTTGAGAAATTACTTGGAGCAAGATGGCATCTGCTACTGGTTCAAGGTAAGATATCTCTTGATTCATTCAATATATAATTACTGTAATTGTCTTGCTGTTAATAAAAATGTTATTAGTAGTTCTGCCAGACTTAGGAAGGTTGGAATTAGGGCAGCAGGCAATGTATTCCTATTGGAAGAGATTTAGAGGTCAAGGCTGCACCCTGTTTTAACTCTTAACTGTATTGTTGGTTTAAGAGCTTGTATTCAGCATTTGACAGTAAGGTCACCTGTTGTATTTGGCACATGTCACAAATTTAAATTTGATTTGTTTGGTAATAATGTTTTGTGTTTTTTTCCAGGACGGTCTCAATGAACTGTGGCAACCCAGACAGGGTTTGGCCACGAACCCAGAAGGAGGGGCTAAGACCCATGTAGACAAACTAACGGACCGATTGGTCCTGTTCTCCGCTAAACTCCTCCCCCTCTTGTATGGAGCTGGCCAATAGGATTGCAGGGTGAAGTCGATAGGCCGTTCCAGGTTACAGCCAGGGCTGTTGCCCTGATAGAAACACACGATTCCCCTCTCAGATAGACATGTTTGTTCTACGTTCCATATTTTTATCTGAACGTTTCTAAAACGTTTTGTCCTGCTGAACGCATCCCCCTCCCAGGGTTCTCTGAACTACCCGCTGGGAAGGCTTCTCCTCCAGCCCTGCTTTAACACGCCTGGTTCAGATACTCTTCACCGGGACCGTGGTTGAGTTAGAGCAGGGACGGAGCTAAACCCTGCAGTTGAATTAGGATGTTACGTCTGTCTGTCTCTGTCTGTCTGTCTGTTCAGTAACACCTCCTAACCTGTCTGCCTGTCTGTCTGTCTGTCTAGTAACACCTCCTAACCCTAATCTGTCTGTCTGTCTGTCTGTCTGTCTGTCTGTCTGTCTGTCTGTCTGTCTGTCTGTCTGTCTGTCTGTCTGTCTGTCTGTCTGTTCAGTAACACCTCCTAACCCTAACCTGTCTGTCTGTCTGTCTGTCTGTCTGTCTGTCTGTTTGTCTGTCTGTCTGTCTGTCTGTCTGTCTGTTCAGTAACACCTCCTAACCCTAACCTGTCTGTCTTTAGGAGACTGGGAGTAGATCTGGGGGAGACTGACGTCTACCAGGATTCTAATGGAGGTGAGGAGGAGGATGATGATGGTGGTAGTGATGGTTCTGTGTGACCCCTGACCTGACCTCTTGTCTCCATAGAAACGCGTATCCAGATCCAGGAGTCGGTCAGAGAGAGACGTTTTACTGGATACACCGGATGTAAACCGTTTAGTATATTCTGAATACACCTGGTGTACACCATTTAGTTTATACTGGATACACCGGGTGTACACCGTTTAGTTTATACTGGATACACCGGGTGTACACCGTTTAGTTTACACTGGATACACCTGGTGTACACCGATAATTTATACTGGATACACCGGGTGTACACCGTTTAGTTTATACTGCATACACCGGGTGTACATCGTTTAGATTATACTGGATACACCTGGTGTACAGAGGAGGAGGTAGCCTACACTACCCACAACCCCCTCCTACTGCAGTACTACACTTCAGGACTATGACCTGATCCTATTCATAATGAATCAGATTACATGGAGAGGGGGGACCTGATCCTAGATCATAATGACAGATTACATGGAGAGGGGGGACCTGATCCTAGATCATAATGATTCAGATTACATGGAGAGGGGGGACCTGATCCTAGATCACAATTAATCAGAATACATGGAGAGGAGGGACCTGATCCTAGATCATAATGAATCAGATTACATGGAGATGAGGGACCTGATCCTAGATCATAATGAATCAGATTGCATGGAGGAGGGGACCTGATTCTAGATCATAATGAATCAGATTACATGGAGAGGAGGGACCTGATCCTAGATCATAATGAATCAGATTACATGGAGAGGGGGGGACCTGATCCTAGATCATAATGAATCAGATTACATGGAGAGGGGGGACCTGATCCTAGATCATAATGAATTAGATTACATGGAGAGGGGGGACCTGATCCTAGATCATAATGAATCAGATTACATGGAGAGGAGGG